>NC_054468.1:17116254-17363754 GCF_017639515.1 Carcharodon carcharias | reverse complement strand
CCCAGAAACAATGGGTACAACTGTCTGAGCCACAGCGGAAGACATTACTCCAGACTGGGATCATTACTGGGATAATACACTTCAGAGACTTGAACACAAAAATCTAGGCTTGGAATAATGCAGTAAGGAGGCAGTGCTGCATTGTTTCGAGTTCCTGTCCTTCAGATAAGATGTTAAGCTGAGGTCCTGTATGCCCCAGGTGAATATAAAATGTCCCATGGTACAAAGTGAGATTAGAGGGGCTGGGATTGTTTTCCTTAGAGCAGAGGGGACCGGACTGAGGTGTACAAAATTATGAGGGGCCTAGATAGGGTAGGTAGGAGGAAACTTTTCTCCTTAGTGGAGGGGTCAATAACCAGGGGACATAAAATTAAGGTAACGGCCAGGAGGTTTAGAGGGGATTTGAGAAGAAAATCTTTCACCCAGGGGGTGGGGGGTATCTAGAACTCACTGCCTGAGAAGGTGGGAAGGGCAGGAACCCTCATAACATTTAAAAAGTATTTAGATGAACACTTGAAATGTGATAGCATTCAAGGCTACAGGCCAAGTGCTGGAAAATGGGATTAGAGTAGATAGGGGCTTGATGACTGGTGTGGGCCGAAGGGTCTCTTTCCGTGATGTATGATTCCAGGAGCAGGGGAATTATCCTTGTTGTCTTAGTCAATATTTGTCCCTCAATGAATATCACTAAAATGGATTATTTGGTTTATCACATTACTGTCTGTGGGATATATAGCTGTGTGCAAACTGGCTGCTGCATTTCCTACATTACTACAGTGTCTCAGTACCTCACAAAATCACTTCATTGACTGTGAAGTGCTCTTGGACATCCTGAAGTCATGAAAGTTGGGGGATAAATGATAATTCTTTAATTCTTTCCAGGCAGCTAAGGACACAGATGCCAATGGTGGAGCAAGAAAAAGACAGAGATGTGAACAGAAGAGGTAGACACTGAATGGCTAATATTGTTGAAGTGAAGGTATTAGAAAGGCTGAAAGAGAGAGAAAAAATGCTGGAAAAACTCAGCAGGTCTGGTAGCATCTGTGGAGAGAGAAACAGAGTTAACGTTTCCAGTCCAGTATGACTCTTCATATTGGACTCGGAAGAGTTAAAGAGTCACTGGACTCGAAAAGTCAACATTATCCCTCTCCACAAAAGCGGCCAGCCTTGCTGTGTTTTTCAAGCACTTTCTGTTTTCATTTCAGATTTCCAACCTCTTCAATATTTTCTTTTATTTCGGAAAGGTGGGCTGTTGTACTTAAGCTTGACAAATCGTCAGGACTGGATGAGATGCATCCAAAGCTGCTGAGGGAAGTAACTGCCATGACAGTGTTTTCATGACAGAATTATGCATCTCAGAAGAAACTGTATTTTACGGTCACCTTTAAAAGCCTTGAACTGATTTTAAAAAAGAACTGAAACAAAATGGATTTTGATAGTCACGTCTCTTGTAAGTTCGACCCTTACCACCCAGACGCAGACCAGAGTATGTTTACCCCAAGAGGATTCACAAAAGTTCAAATTCAATGCTGGGTCCTCAAACAGACAATGGCCGGTTAGGTCCCAGGACTGAGCTAATGGGGTTTCTTATTTGGAATGTGATTCAGCATTGTTGAAACAGTGGTCTACAAAAGGCAGGCCCAGAGAGATCCATAGGAAATCATCTTCAAAGATGCAAACAAGTGCTTCAACACATGGATAGAAGGATCAACCAGTACAACCATCGAACTGCTGTAATCAACCAGGCTAAAAAGGGGCCATGTTTCTGTTCTTTGACAGAGAAATAAAGAAACTTCTCTCTCCTTTCTGATTCCATTTACTAAGCCACCTGTGAAAGCAATCTTCTGTAATTAGACATAGAAACCATCACAGCAGCAGAGACAATTTACAACTTCAAACCCTTCTCTTCAGACAATTCACAACATCTCGACTTCAAAGCTATCAAGGCAGCACCCATTACGGACTAATACACACGCACATACACACGCACTCACACACACACACGCACACACACACACGCACATACACACGCGCTCACACACACACGCACACACACACACACACATACACACGCACTGTCACACACACACACACACACACACACACATGCTCACGCACACTTGCACATACACATGCTCACACACACATGCTCACACGCACATACACACACACACACACACACACACGCTCAAATGCTCACACGCTTACACACACGCACACACATGCACACACACACGCATGCTCACATGTTCACGCACACACACACACACAAACATACAAATGCTCACACATAAACATACACATATGCTCACACTCACACACACACAGGCTCACGCACACATGCGTGCTCACACACAAACATACACACACACATGCTCACACTCACACACACACACACGCTCACACTCACACACAGTGGCTCACACACATGCACACATGCTCACACACACATAAACACACGCTCAACACACACACACACACACACACATACGTGCTCACACAAACTTGCACACACACATGCTCAAATGCTCCCACGCTCACACACACACACACTCACACGCTCATGCACACACACACATATACACACGCTCACACAGACACACACACAAACGTACACATGCTCATACATAAACATACACACACGTTCACACTCACACACACACACGTGCACGCTCACACACAAACATACGCGCACACACACACACACACACATGCTCACACACACACAGAGGCTCACACACACGCACTCACACATGCTCACACACACATGCTCACACACACACACACGCACTCACACACACACACACTCACACACATACATACACACGCACACAAACATACATACACACACAAACATACATACACATGCACACGCTCACACACACACACACATGCTCATACACACACACACACACACAAACATACATACACACACACATGCTCACACACACACACTCACATACACACACACACGCTCACACACACACACTCACATACACACACACACACATACACAGGCTCACACATACACATACACACACGCACACACATGCTCACACGCACACACACGCACTCACACACACACACAAACACACCCACAATCACACAGACCCACACTCACACACAAACATACACACGCACACAAATATACATACGCACACACACGCTCACACACACACACACACTCACATACACACACACACACGCTCACACACACACACACACACACTCACATACACACACACACACACACACACACACAGGCTCACACATACACATACACACACGCACACACATGCTCACACACACACACACACACACACACGCACTCACACACACAAACACACAAACATACACACGCTCACACACAAACATACACACACACACAAACATACATACACACACAGGCTCACACACACACATACACACACGCACATCAACATATAAATATGTGCCAATACATTGCTCACAGGAGACTTGGGGAAACATCTTTTAAACCGTACTTGATATATGAAAGTATGAATTTGTTTTTTTTTCACTTTAAAACTCCTTTATCTTTTCAAGTTGATTCTGTCAGCAACTTAAAAAAATGGAAGAGATACACTTGAATGATGCCGGCATTACAAAGGGTTAAATTATGAGGACAAGGTGCATGGACAAGGTTTGCATCTTCCTGAGTATTGGATAGTAAAGGTTTCTTCTGCTGAGGTGTTTAAGATGATTAAAACATTTGATAGGATTGATAGAGACAAAGGCCCAGGTTTTCACCAGGCTATCCACTGTGGTGAAAATAGCAGAAATGGCCGAAAATCTTAAGTCCCGCCCCCGAGTTTGGCATTTCATTTTTTCGCAGGGGCGGGGCTGGAGTTGGGTTGGGGTTTACGCCTGCGCATTTTACAGAGGCAGCCAGTTATTTCAATCACCAGCAGCATCCACTGAAGCGGGACTTTGTTAGGCCAGGATTGTGAAGCCTGGAGTGTGCAGATTAGACCAGGTAACAGGTCTGAACTTGGTGGAATCATTTGGAAAGCCAGGGTACCATTTTGGAGAGGTAAGGGACCCCTTTGGATCATTGGGAGTATGCCTCGATCCACAATGTTTAAACACAGCTTCGAAACCTTGTCCTTACACAATATCCATATTGGTAGAGTTAAATCCGAGCTTTGCAGGTGCAAAGTTTTTCCCGAAGCTGTTGCCAAGCATGGGCAGGATGCGCAGAGTATTTCTTAAATGGTAAGAGATTAGGAAGTGCAGATGTGTTAAAGGACCCTCTACTCCTTGTCAATAAGTTACTGAAGGCTAACGTGCAGGTGCAGCAAGTAATGAGGAAGCCTAAAGTGTGTGAGCCTTTATCACAAGAGGATTTGAGTACAGGAGGAGCAAAGTCTTGCTTCAATTGTATAGAACCTTGCTTGGACTGCACCTGGAGCACTGTGTGCAGTTTTGGTCCCCTTACCTTAGAAAGGATACTATTGCCATAGAGGGACTGCAAACAAGGTTTACCAGACTTGATCCCGGGGATGGCAGGACTGTCCTATGAAGCGAGATTGGGGAAACTGGGCTAGAATTCTCTAGAGTTTCAAAGAATGAAAGGTGATCTCATTGAAACCTACAAAATACCTAAAGGGATAAACAATGTGGATGCAATTAAAGTGTTGGGGAGTCCCAATTTCAAAATAAGGGTGAAGCCACTTAGGACTGAGATGAGGAGAAAGTTTTATACTCAAAGAGTTGTGAACCTTTGGGATTCTCTACCCCAGAGGGCGGTGGAATCTCAGTCATTGAGGTGTTCAAAATAGATGTTGAAAGATTTCTAAATACCAATGACATAAAGGGATATGGAGTAGTGTGGGGAAAAAGGCACAATGTGGAAGATCAACCCTGATCGTATTGAATGGCAGAGCAGTCTCGATGGGCTGAATGGCCTACTCCTGCTTCTATGTTCCTATGGCTACTGGTCAGACATCTCATGGAGAAATCCCAAGAGTTTACTATATTTCATACCCCATTCAGACAATACTGTTTTCAATGGCTTCCATTTGGGTTGTGAGCCAGAATCCCTTTCCAGCTCACATGGACCACATTACATGCACTGTGCCAGATTGCTTCTGTATCGCAAATGGCATTGCCACTGTAGGAAGGACAAAGCAAGAACATGACCATAATCTGCATTAATTGATGCAAGTGGCACATAATGAAGGATCGGTGTTCAACATTCTGAAATGTCCCATCAACGTGCAGCAGATCAATTTCTTCGGTTCTATTTATTCCAGTGCTGGCATATGTCCCGATCCAATTAAAATAGAGGATATTACAGCCACTCCAACTCCTCAATATAAGGAGGGTCTTCGAAGGTGTCCAGGTCTCTTTCATTTCTTGTCCCCATACATTCCCAATTTCGCTCGAAAATCTTCATCGCTAAGGAATTGTTGGGAAAGGATGTGCTTTTCCTGTGACACAAAGACACTGATACCTGTTCGAAGCACTGAAATAGTCATTATTAGAAACATCGACACTGCAATGTTATGATCCTAGAGAGACACCTGCCCTGGAGACAGATGTCTCATAGAAAGGTCTGGGGAGCATGCAGACTACAAAGATGCAAACTGATCGCATTTGTTTCAAAATCTCTGTCTGTAATGCAATCCAACTACTCCAACATCGAGCAGGAAGCATTAGCTTTAGTGTTTGGAATCATGCATTTTCATACCTGTCTATTTGGCAAAGGATTTGTGGTAGAAACTGACCAAAAGCCACTGGAAATGATTTGGTGAAAACCATTGACCAGTGTGTCACCAAGATTGCAACGTCTCTCAATAAAGATTCATGGTTATGACTGTGAGATTAGATGCAAGCCAGGTAACTTGATGGTCACAGTAGATATACTTAGCAAATTGCCTAACTCAGCAAAAACAGAAGATATATCTGTGGATCTAGAAGTTGACTTCTTTGACATCAAACTTGAAGATGTTCTCCAAATTGATCTGGTACATTTTGTGCAATGCAAATGCCAGCAGCTAAAAGGAGAAACGGTGAAAGATTCCACACTACAGAAATTGTGGAAACTCATCACTGAAGGATGGCCTGATTCAATTCAGCATGGCCACAAGACCAGTTTTGCCTTATCAGGACAATCTAGGCATCCCTTGGGGAGTCATTTTTAAAGGCAGGCAGGTCACTATACCACAATCTTTGCCACCTATTATTCATCAGCAACTTAATCACTCACACCTGGGCATGGATTAGATGAGAAGACTCACAAGAGACAATCTATTGGCTGGGTATGAACAATGACATTGAAGTCATTGCAAAGATGTGCGAGGAATGTCAAGAACATATGCCAAGTCAGCACAAAGAACCATTGATTTCACATGAAGCTCCTACCCATCATTGATCCAAAGCTGCATCCGAGCTCTTTCATGTCCATGGCACTGACTTCACCATCATCGTCCACTACTTTACCAAGCACCCCATTATTCGTCAATTGCACAATACCTCAAGCACAACTGCTGCGCACACACTAAGTGCTATTTTCATTTTATTTGGTGCACCTAAAGAGATCATTTGGGATAACGGTCTGCAGTTTATTGGTAAACCATTTCAAGACATGTGTGAGAAGTAGAATAGAGATCACATGACTTCTCCTCATTACTTTAGATCTAAAGGCCTAGCTGAATGAATGATTTGCATGGTGAAATCCCTAAATCTCAAATGTAGACAGACCAAGCAAGATCTACACATTGCAATTTTACATCTGAGAGCAATACCTTGAAGTACACTATTCCATCATTGGCAGAGCTCATGTTTTGCAGACCAGTGCGCACCAATTTACCTGCTTTTACCCATTCTAGTCTCTCAGAAAGTAGAAAGTAGCTTGTCAAACTGCAAGAGAAGGTGACCAACGTGCATGATAAAAACCAGAATTGCCAATTTTACAGTTGGGACAATAGGTTCCCATCCAGGATCCCACAGAAGGTACATGGCAACCAGCCGAGGTGACAAGGATTTGTTCAGAGGCAAGGTCCTCTGAAGTCATTACACAGGAAGATACAACAGTGAGGTACAATCGAGGACAAATCAGATCTATTCCAGCTCCTTAACCACCAAACAGTCTTATTGTATCTGGGACAAGATGGAAAATGAAACCTGGAACAACATCCAAGAATGACAATCCCACAGATCACAGTGAGCAATTAAAGAAACCTCCAGACAGGGTTACCATCAGAAGATCTGGGTATACCAGTTGATTACCTCTACACTTTAGAGACTCCATAGATTCATCAGATGTAATGGTAACTAAATATGAACATGTATTGTAAATAGTCACCCTTCTTTGGAATGGGGGCAAACTATCTTTTAAAAAAAAGGGATGTGGTAATTTGCCTTTAAGCATAGCACACTAGAAGCAAAGTGTGTCACGTGATCCATGTGAAACTGTAATAGTGTTTTAGGCAGTAGCTGTGTCCTCAACCGTACTGTGTCATGAACTGTACCATCTCATAAACTGTTCTCTTTGTAACCGCACTGTGTCCCGAACTGTACTGCGTTGCAAACTATATCTGTGCCTTAAACCAAACGATATCATGAATTGTACCCGAGCAGAACCATATAGTGTCGTAAACCATGCTGTGATTGTACCCGTACCTTGAATGATGCTGCATCTTGAATTTTACCTGTACTATAAGCTGTACTGTGCCATGAACCAAACCTGCATTGTGAACCATACCAACATTGTGAATTGTTGTGAATCAAACCCCTGCCATGAATTGTACCTATTTTGTTAATCATATTTTGTCTTGAAGCGTACCCATGTTCTAAATCGAACTGTTTCACAAATCATGCTGCATCTTAAATCATACTGTGTCGTGAATCCTGCGCATGTTAATTATATTGAGTTGTGGATTGTTGCATTGTTGTAAGTCACACTGTGTGTTGTGAATTGTGTCCATGCTGTAAGCCAGACTGTGGGGTACGTTAGAGGAAAAGCTTAGAACTTGCAAGGCGGTAAAGCAATATTTCGGTGAGTGGAATATGTGCAAGCGCCATCCAGGTACACAAGAAATCCTATGTAATTTTTTTTTCTTACAAATGCTTTTTTTTAAAGCTAGAAGTGGCCACAATTATTTGTGTGTAGGAGACTTCCCTGTTTGATAATGAATGTACAAAATAAGTTATAAAAGAAGTTAAAACAAAAGCAAAATACTGTGGCTGTTGGAAATTAAAGTGAAAACAGAAAATATGGAAAATACTCGATGGCAAAAGGTTCTGAGGAAATTGGGGTCATTGACCTGAAACGTTAACTGTTTCCCTCTCCACATGCTGACTGACCTCCTGAGTGCTTTCAGTGTTTTCTGCTTTAATAATAAACTTCTTGTAGTGCTTTGTCTAAGAGCAGTTCCTCTGCTTATTTCTCCATTCTTTGCAGTCTTGTGCTTTCCTCTTAAATTGCTTGTGGGAGCTATTTCAATGAGTAATATTACTAGGAACAAGAAGATATAAGGTGGTTTCCCATTGCCTTCCTGATATGTGCTTCAAGGAAACCCAAGTCCTCTACAATGCAAGGCCATGAACTGTTTGACTCAGGCTGAAACAGTGGCCAGGGGCTGGGATGGATTTGGTGGTGCAGGCAGTTTTGTTAACAATACTTGGAAATTCACACCTAACTAAATATTACATTGAAATTTTGCAGTTTGACATTCATTGTGTGAGAAAAGATTGAATTAAGGAGTAGAAGATAAAAAGAAGGAAGCAAAACTTACATTTTGAAAATTTAAGTATGAACTATGAAAAGGAATGAAAAGGAGAAACCAAAAAGGCCAAATAAGGAAGTCAAAATAAGCACAAACAGCTATAAAAAGGACCAGCAATCAAACATCATGCCCACATAAAGGTCACCCTGGGACAACTGAATTCAGTGATAGAAGGGGGAGGTAACAAAATTAGACATTGTCAATTGCAAGAGAGGGAACAAAAGGTTTTTTGGCAATGCATCCAGTTGACATTGTGTTAAAGATAACACTTCTCAAAGAGTGTTTGGGATGAAAGTGTCACAGTGGATCAGGATTTGCTTAGTATGTCAAACCTGTTCTTCATGCTTGACTTCAAGACCATAGAGAAAGTCACAAGAGGAGTTGTGCTTTATTTTGCACCTGCATTACTATTTTTTATTCTTTCATGGGATGGCGTCACTGGCAAGGCCAACATTTGTTGCCCATCCATAACTGCCCTTAAACTGAATGGCTGGCTAGGCCATTTCACAGTGCAGTTAAGGGTCAACCACACTGCTTTGGGCCTCGAGTCACATGTAGGCCAGACCAGGTAACAGTGGTAGATTTCTTCTCTAAAGGGCATTAATGGACCAGAAGGGTTTTTACAACAATCAACGATGGTTTCATGGTCACTATTACTGAGACTAGCTATATATTTCGGATTTATTTTTATTTGTGAATTTAAATTCCACCAGCTGCCATGGTGTGTTTTGAACCCCCTTGTCCCCAGAGAATTAGCTTGGGCCTCTGGATTAATATTTGAGTGACATTACCACTACACAACCATTTCCCCCATACTTCACATATTTGTGTTGAATTTCAACTGTTGCAGATCTGTCTGCTTGTATTTTCTATTCATCTCATCACAGGCTCTCTTCTCTTCAGATTAGTGCTCACCCCCTGTTATATTATCTTTGAACCGACTCATTTGTAAAAGTTTCTGAATCCATTAGTGTAAAAATAAATCAAGAACAGCCGAGGTTCCTATCATAATCCAGCATGTGCACCATTTAGTACTTTCCCCTACTTCAATGCCCTTCCACTAACTAGTGCACACAGCTTACTGTACCTCAGCCTGTTTCTTGGGTCCATGTCCCTTAATGACCTTGGCATGCAAAAAACTATCAATCTCAGATTTCAAGTTATTAATTGATACAGCATTTACTGGGTTTTGCAATCCACCATGTCTTGTGTGAAGATGAGTTTCTCAATTCCTGTCCTTCATGGACTGCCTCTGATTTTTATGGCTATGTCTTTGCCATCAATTGCTTTCAATATCCGAAAGACCTCAATCAAATCTCTCCATAATTTTTATATTTCATGGAACATAAGACTGGCATACATGATAGATTCTAATAATCAAACACTTGGAGCTTGATAACTTACTGGTGGACCTGGTGCTGTACTCCCTCCAAGGGAAATATATCCTTTCCAAGGTATGGTATCCACAACTAAACTGTACACAATAGTCCAGATGTGGTCCAACTAGAGCTTTGTATAGCTGTCAGCTCATTAGTGAGAGGCCATTCACATCAGACCAATGAAAGCCAGTTCAGGATATTTCCTGAATAACTAGGAGTTGTGGGGGATTCCAAACACTGGAAGATGGACAGGTACAAAAATAATTTTAAAAATCTAATGCAATGTTTGCCTTTATCTTGAGGGGGCTGCAACAGGAAAGGGTGGATGTTATGATACCATTATTTAATTCTCCCCATGAATTAATTCTAGACCACATCTAGAGGCCAGTGTTTGGTTCTAGGTTCCACAGCTGAAGGATAGGTTAACCTTGAAAATTGGGCAGCACAGATTCACCAGACTGGTTCCCAGGCATAAAGGGTGAAAGAGGTCAGGCGCCACAGACAGGGAATTATAGAATCATGGAAATTTACAGCACAGAAGGAGGCCATGTTGGGCTCATTGTGTCTCTGTTAGCCAAGAAAGCACTATCTAGGCTAATAACACTTTCCAGCTCTTGGGCCGTGGCTGTGTAGTTTATGTTGGTTTAGATACATATCCACGTACTTTTTAAATGTGATGAGGATTCCTACCTCTGCCACCCTTTCAGACAGTGAGTTAAACACCCATCAACCTCTGGGTGAAAAAGTTTCTCTTTAGGCCCCCTCTAATCCTGACAATTACTTTAACTCTATGCACCCTTGTTATTGAACTCTCTGCTAAGGGAAATAGGTCCTTCAATCCACATTATCTAGGGCCTTCAATATTATATACACCTCAATTAAATTTTCTCTCAGCCTGCTCTGCTCCAAAGAAAACAACCCAGCCTCTATACAATCTTTTCTCATGGCTAAACCTCTATTCTCCTGTCCCACAGGCAGGACAAGCCCAGCAGAGGTGACGGTGGCACAATGGTATACAGTCGGGAATGCATTGTCCTTGGAATCCTCAACATCAACTCCGGACCCCGTGAAGTCTCATGGCATCAGGTCAAACATGGGCAAGGAAACCTCCTGCCGATTATCACATACCACCCTCCCTCAGCTGATGAATAAGTGCTCCTCCATGTTGAACACCATTTGGAGGAAGCACTGAGGATGGCAAGGGCATAGAATGTACTCTGGGTTGAGGACTTCAATGTCCATCACCAAGGGTGGCTCGGTAGCACCACTACTGACCAAGCTGGCCAAGTCCTAAATTACATATCTGCTAGACTGGATCTGTGGCAGGTGGTGAGAGAACCAACAAGAGGGAAAAACATACTTGCCCTCATCCTCACCAACATACCTGCTGCATCTGTCCATGACAATATTGGTAGGAATGGTGGTGGTGTCAGGGACATTATCTGCAAGGTATGATTCCGTGAGGACGATTATATCAGGCTGTTGCTTGACTAGTCTGTGAGACAGCTCTCCCAATTTTGGCACTAGCCCCCAAATGTTAGTAAGGAGGACTTTGCAGCATTGACAGGGCTGAGATTGCTGTTGTCATCTCTGGTGCCTAGGTCAATGCCAGGTTCACGCCACACAAGTGTCAGGCAATGATGATCTCCAATAAGAGAGAATCCAACCATCACCCCTTGATGTTCTATGGCACTACCATCACTGAAACCCCCACTATCAACATCCTGGGGGTTACCATTGACCAGAAACTGAACTGGAATAGCCATACAAATACTGTGGCTACAAGAGCAGGTAAAAGGTTACGAATTGTGCAATGAGTAATTCACCTCCTGACTCCCCAAAGCCTGTCCACCATCTACAAGGCACAAGTCAGAAGTATGATGGAATACTCCCCACTTCCCTGGATGAGTGCAGCTTCCAAAACACTCAAGAAGCTTGACACTGCCCAAGACAAAGCAGCCCGCTTGATTGGCACCACATCCACAAACATTCATTCCCTCCACCACTGATGCACAGTAGCAGCAGTGTGTACCATCTGCAAGATGCACTGCAGGAATTCACCAAGGCTCCTTTGGCAGCATCTTCCAACCCCATGACCACTACCATCTAGAAGGACAAGGGCAGCAGACACATGGGAACACCACCACCTGGAAGTTCCCCTCCAAGTCACTCACCATTCTGACTTGGAAATATATCGTCGTTCCTTCACTGTCATTGGGTCAAAATCCTGGAACTCCCTCCCTTACAGCACTGTGGGTGTACCTACACCACAGGGACTGCAGTGGTTCAAGAAGGCAGCTCACCACCACCTTCTCAAGGGCAATTAGGGATGGGCAATAAATGCTGGCCCAGCCAGCGAAGCCCAAATCCTGTGAATGAATAAAAAAAAAGTATCCTTGTACATCTCTTTTGTGCCTTCTCCAGTGCGATCACATCTTTTCTGTTATGTGGTGACCAGAAATGTACACAGAGATTTAGCTATGGCCTTAATGGTATCTTATAAAGTTCTAGTATA
This sequence comes from Carcharodon carcharias, assembly GCF_017639515.1. NCBI lineage: Eukaryota > Metazoa > Chordata > Chondrichthyes > Lamniformes > Lamnidae > Carcharodon > Carcharodon carcharias. Next base: position 17,351,110 of record NC_054468.1, on the reverse strand, counting down.
AACTCCTTCCTTCTTTGTTCTATGGCTTGGCTAATGAAGGAAATTGGCCATGCACCTTATTAACCACCTTATCTACCTGTCCTGCTACCTTCAGGGATCACTGTGCAATCCAAGGCCCCTCTGTTCCTCTACATGTGTCAGTATCCTAACAGTCACTGTGTATTTCCTTGCCTCGTTTATCCTCTCCAAATATATTACCTCACGTACCTCTGCATTGAATTCCATTTGTCACTTTTTACCCACCTGACCAGTCCACTGATATCTTCCCGCAGTCTACAGCTTTTCACTATTAGACACACGACCAATTATTTTATGATCTGCAAACTTGGTAATTATGCCTCCTACGTTTAATTCTAAAAGCAGCTTAAGACCTCAACCATTTTGGCAAAGTAAGTAAGCGGCATCCTAAATATTGCTAAATCCCACCCGGTTCTCCAACAGATGTTCATCCAGCAGCTCTGCTTTAAAAGATACAAACTGATCCCAGTTCAGTCATCTTCTCTGAACATCTCTTCCGTGTGGCCACTATCTTTTGGAGATACAGTGTTTTCCTAATCTTTAACCTCAGTTGAGATGATGTGGATTGGGTTGAGTTCAATGCAGAGTAGATGGCTCATGAACTCTGGAAAGAATGGGTTGGCTTTATCAAACGGCCTTTTCTGGTCCCTAAAATTCTTCTTAATCTAACAATTCCATATGAAGGACAAAGCTAACAAAAATAATTATTTCGCACACAAGTAATAAGCCAAATCTCCAATAAGCAAATGATTATTTGTTTGAATTCAACATCGCAATAGTTTCTCAGGTCTTGTTAATGTGTAGAAACTGAGTTAGAAAGATAATGCGTTGCATTTTATGTCTAAAATATCCCCAAATGACAAAGATATTCCTCTTTTACATTTTGTTTACCACGGCAGAGAGTGCAAAAAAGGTTGACAATGATTGATTCCAGAAATAGAGGGGTGGACTGTTAAAGGAGAAAGAACACCCTTGAAAAGAGAAGACTATGGGATGAACGAAGAGAGGTCTTTAAAATTATGAAAGGTTTTGATCGAGTGGGCACAGTGGGCTGAATTTTAAGTGCCCTCAGCGGGTGTGTTTCCTGTGGGACTGTGGTGGGGGGGGGGCATGTAAAATAGGATGGGGGCCATCCCACCACTTTCCCACCCACCCCTGTGCTCACCCCCATAATATGGGGTTGTGGGGGTGGGGGGTGGGGGCAGATGGGCAGTGAAATCGGCAGCCCGCCTGCCATATTAAACTGACCAATTAAGGGTCAATTAGGCTTGTTATCAAGCCTAATAATACGCTGCCCATGCCATAATGCATTGGTTGTGGGAAGCAGGGCAGGAGCGGGAAGCCTGATTTTTAACCTGAAATGGTTAAAGGGCGGGAAGTGGGGGAGATGGTGATAGGGCAAAGCCTTTTGGAGGTTGCCCTTTGCCGATCGCAGGATGGGCCCCCCCCCCCCCCCCTCACCTTTAGACTCAACCACCTCTTCCTTCCGACCCACTCCCTCACCTAAACCCACCCTCTCCGCCCACTGCCCCTCTACTTAATGCTCCTAAAGCCTCCTGGCCAAAGACCCCGGACTTACCTGTTCTGAGATTCTAGGCCTTGGGTTCCTCTCTTCAGCTACAGTCTCAGGAGACATCACTGACGCCTTCCTGGCACTGCTGGGACTAATGGAGCTACACCAATTGGATTGGCCAGCAGCTCCAGAGGGTGGGACGTCAACCCCAATGAGGGGGCGGAGGTCCTACTCGGCTTTTGTTAATGAACCCCACAGCGCTTTATTGCTGTGGGGCTAGTGGGCGTGGAACCAGTTACTTTTGTGCCGATGTGATTTCTGGTGAGTTTGGAATTGGGGGGTTGGTGGTGCCAGGGCGTGCCATCTGCTTATCACCCTACCCAGGGATAATGTTTCCACTTCTGCGGAAGAGCAAGGCCAGAGGACATCAATATAAAATAGTCTCCAAGAAATCCAATATGGAATTCAGAAGAACAGTCTAAACCCAGAGACTAATGAGAATGTGGAAGTCGTTACCATAGGCTGAGGTGGATAGTACAAATGTTACACAGTATATGAGGGAAATGGGAATAGACAACTATGCTGATCGACTTAGATGGGGAAAAAGAGGTTCGAGTGGAGCATAAACACTGACTGGGACTGATAGGACCAAATAGCTTGTTGTTGTGCTGTATATCTTGTGTAATCATACATAGCTTTGGAGGACAAAGGAATCTAAATCTGGAATCTGGGAACTAAACCCAGTATAGGACAGCATCCACCTACACAAAGGTTTCTAGGATTCCATGATACAAGCTGTGACCAGAAAACGCAAAACAACTTGACATTGCTGTGTCACATCATTGTAATAAATATCGGACCAGATCTTCCTGTCTCCGGATAGTCAGAGACTGACATATCTCAGAAGATGTACTCGGAACCCCTCAGGATTTTGAATGCAAAGAGTCCACAGGAATTCCCTGAGATGTTAAAACTTTGGAGTCAGAGACTTCGGACTGTTCCGAATTATTTACCTGGATAGTTACCCAGGAAATGTTAGTCAGGATAAAACCTCATCTAATACCTGGGTAACTATTTGACTGACCCCCAATTACTGACACTGACCCCACTGACAACCCCCAACAACCCAACCGTTCCCCCAACCCAACCTGACTAACTGACTAGCCTTCACTACCAGAGTCCTCCCCCAACCCCTGTCTCCCCTGACTGGCTCCCAACGGTCCCCTAAGCCCAACCTGATTAGCCTCCGACCTGATCTGACTGGCTCCACTACCCGATTCCTCCCCCTTGACTTCCTCGACCCAACTCCGCTGTGACCCACCTACCCAATCAGCCACCTGCCCACCTACCACTCTATCCACCTCATCCACCTACACAATTCACCCATGTAACTCTCTACCCACCTCAGGCACCTCACTGCCATTCCTCCCTACCTACCCGCCACTCTACCCCCTTACTTACCCTACCCCTTACCCACTTACCTTACCCACTTATCTCCATTACCCACTAGCCTTACCCACCCTACCCCTTTACCCACCCTACCCCCTTACCCACTCTGCCCCCATCACACACTTACTTTCTCTCCGTAGCTGTTTTCAAAGTAGCTTTGGGACATTTAAACTCTTTACTTATTGGAATACTGACTGCTTACCAGCTAGTGCCGTAAAAAGGGGGCATGGCTTCTGTGTGGATCATCTGCTCCTGACGAGGTTTTTGTACAGGGTCAGTTGTGAAGGATCCTTCATCGGGTGACTGCCCTGAAATATCAGTGGAATGGAAGTGTGTAATTTTTTATGTCTGATCAGTGTCAGAAATAGATTTCCAATCCTGATTGGAAGATCTGGGCCATTCCTATTCTTTTGTAATTTGAGTTATATTGGTTGTCAAACCAATATGATGTATGATCAAATAAAGTTGTGCATAATATATACTTTTTTGGCTTGAATGCAAGTTGCTAGAGCATGAAAGTGCATTCTCCTTCCAAAATGTTTGCATTTATACCTTTCAAAACACTTGTTTCTTTCACAGAGCCATCCAATTGGTCTTACTCCCCCTGCTCTTTCTCCTTAAACCTGCAATTTTCTCTCCTTCAGAATATGTTGGCTCCTGCAGATGGATGGTCATCAATATATATCAATGTGAATGATGGTCTCTTGGCTAAATGCTTTTGGGGAGACCATATCCCTGCCAGGTAATATCACCTTCAAGAAAGACAGGGAAAATGCTGGAATTTAAAAAACAGATTTGCTGAACAGTTTTCATGATTACAGTGCCCCTTTCATACAGAACCAAAACAGAATGAGAAACAAGTATTTGTCCTTGTTAAGCATCAAACTGTTGTGCAAGTTGGGTGAGCACTGCTGATAACTGCTGAATGTGTCCTGCTTTGTTCCTTCCATGGATGCATTTTTCAATCCATTGTGGAGTTTCACATAGAGCTGGTGTACTTGGCCACCGCCTTTGTCCCTTCCGACACGGCGTGCTTGGCCAGTTCCCCGGGCAGCAGCAGGCGCACGGCGATCTGGATCACCCGGGAGCTGATGGTGCTGCGCTTGTTGTAATGGGCCAGGCGGCAAGCCTCACCCGTGATGCGCTCAAAAATATCGTTCATGAGCGAGTTCATGATGCTCATGGCCTTGGAGGAGAGGTCGGTGTCGGGATGAACCTGCTTCATCACTTTGTAGATGTAGATGGAGTAACTCTCCTTCCTTGACCTTTGCCACTTCTTGGCGCCCTTTGCTGCTGGTTTCTTTAAGGCTTCCTTATCTGCCTTTTTGGGAGCTGGTTTCTTCTCATCAACCATCTTCAATTCATCACGTAGGTGGAGCGTCCACTCAATGTCTGACAAGTCTGAAGAAATGAAGTTCTGGAATACATTAGGTGCTGAACTAAGCCCATAGGGCATTCTGCAGTACTGAAAAATGACCTTCATGTGTAAAACATGCTGCAAAATATCGGCTTTGCTCTATTAGTTGTATCTGAAGATTTCTGCATTGCGTGCCGAGCTTCGTAAAGACTGAGGAGGTATGAAATGATAGTCTTTGGATCTTAGGAAGTGGATACTTATCTGGAATGATTGTTTAGTCAACTGCCTTAAAGTTGATGCATAGACTAAGTTTCCCATTTTCACGTCGCACAATGACTAGGTTCGATATCCACGGCAACGAGTCAGTTTACTTCAAGTCGTTTGCAGTTCCTGTGACACTTTGGCATGGACTGCAAATGACAAACATCTCAAATTTTGCAAAACTGGTTGAATTAATGTGTCAACGCGAGAAGCAAGACAGCACCCCTTAATCTCCCCAAACCCAATAAATAAGGTGTATAATTTGCATCATCCATCATGTTAATGTGTGTTTCAGTGGGGTCTGTAAGTTTGAAGCCAAGCTTATCAAATAGATTTGCCCCGTAAAACTCCTGCCTTTAGCTACTGAGAACGTGAACCTGTCTAGGTGATGCTTTTGTAGTACACTGGGACCGCAATCGTTCCCAATACCAGAATAATCGAGTTATCATATCTTTGAAAAGTGTCTGTCACAGGAGTGAGAGCATGTGGCAAAAAGTACCCATGGTTGAATTTGTGGCTCAATATAATTAATTTTATGCCAATATCAATGAGACGCGACACTGGGTTGCTCACGGCCTTAACTGAGCAGTCCTGAAAATTACCCGGTGCTTTACCATCCTTAATTGTATATACATGCCATACCTTACTCTCAGGAAGAGACCTCTCCATGTGTCAAAACCAATGAGATCCTCTTCTTTGACCTGCACACTTTTTGCAGAGTGACTTCACTTTAAGCATGAGTTTCACTTTTTCCCTCAAGCTGGGCATGGTGTTGTGAATCCCTGAGCATTTCCACAATTTGGGCAGAGTTTTAAGGGTAACTGGCCATCATGGGGCACATATTGATGAGACTGTTGAGGTCTCTTTGCCATTAACCCTTCCACTTGAGCCGACAGGAAAAGCTGTGTCTGTGACCCTAAGTCTGAATGTGCAATTCTCTGTAACCTCTTCCAATCTAACATGGCAGATTCAATGTGGACTGCTAAAGTCATGGCTTCTTCCAAGGTTAAGTCATTGTCCCTCATGAGTAGGTGTTCCCAAATTCATGGAATTGAAGTCTTTTAGTTAATTGGTCACGAATTACTTACTGTGCCAAATCTACGCATGGAAGCCAATTGCTGTAATGCTGCCACATTTCTCTGGCATTTCTGGCAGAATGTATATCGCTTGATCATCACTTTTCTTTGGCCCAAAGTATTTATTGTTATGATCCCCAGATGAGGTTACCACTGGACAAAACATTTCCCAGGGTGGAACCCAAATTGATAGATTCTAACTTTTATTTGTTTGTTTGGATCCATGGCAAGGAGTTACTGAACAGAGTCACTGGAGTGAGCTAATGGCCTTATAACAAAAGCATAAAACATTAATTAAACTAAGAAAATATGAACCATTTTACAATACTCCTTGACTCATAACTATACCTTTACAGATATATACAGATTTGTAAGGATAACGCAAGTTACAAAAACTATCTTATACTCTAATGTTCACAGTAAGTACACAGTCCATGAGAACCAATTAGCGATCTGTGGTCAGACACACCACACTCTGAAACTGAGTGACAGATGCCACCCCAGACAGATACTATGGGCCTCTCCTCAGCTCCCCCCAGATGCTTGTTATACTGTGAGCTAATCGGTCTCACTTAACTCCATCTTTCATACGAGGAATTCCAATCTCCACTTTCCAAGAACTTGTCTTGGAATCTTCTCCCAAACTGACGCTCTTTTTCAGATGCTTTCTGCAAGGGTTTCCCTCCAGGGTATTGAACTCTTCTTCCAATGTTCCTCTTCCCTGGGTTACCACATGCGTTCAAGCTTTCTTCCACACTCTCTCTCACCGATTCAGCTGTCAACAGTATACCACGGCTTTGCAAGCCCATAGCAAAGAGTTACAGACCTTCAGTTGTCTCTTTGGACCTTCTGGCTCCTCACAACCCTTTACCTCTTTAAGCTTGAAGCTTGCAGCCTTTCTCTGCCCCTCACTCTTAACTTCACTTAACAGGACCTTTTTCAGGTTCCTGTCCTTCCTTTTACTAGAAGGTTTGCTTGGTTCTGCTGTTCCACCACACTAAGTTATTGGGAACTTTCTTCTTTAGCTTGGGACTGGCTATGTGCCTCCTAGACTGCTTCTGCCTGGCAGCTGTCTTCAAAACAACTGAAATCAAACAGTTTCCAAATCAAACTACAGTTTCTAGTTTCTTGTGTGTGTGTCTGTGGGAGGGACATGCCTCTCTGGACCCCTGTTGCTAGGCAACAGCCCAGTTTTTCTACTCTTGTGTTTGCTTAACTTTTCTTACAGTCGCAAACTCTCATTGGAAATGCAGGCACCTTTTAAAGTGAAGCTAAAACTCAACTTGACCTTTTCGTAACAAGCAGATACAGTATCTCATTCCTAACAACCAAAAATACCAATATAACTTACTTAAGCGATCCCTATTTCCTAACATTATTGAGAGCACTAACCACTGATTCAAACCTGTGAGCTGCCTTCTGCACTGAGACAACGTAGAAGTGTCATCTTCTTGCAGAAATGCTACTCCACCTGGACTATCCACACAGAGATCAAGTAGGCTTGAAGCTCAAAATCCAGTGATCCCACAGCATAGGTTGATTGCCCAGTGAAGAAAGAAAGGTGCAAGAGCTGGTAAATTTAAATTATTCTCCATCATGCTCAATGCCAGTTGTGTCTTATGCCTTGGAGAGATGCAGAGGTGAAACACCAGTTATTATGTGTGCACAGGAGTTTTATTCAATGCTTTGAAATGTGTCCTTTCATGCTTACAACTGCTTGCCTATAGATAAGTTTCTCTTTTTGCACTAACGACACCCAGGCTTAACTAATCATCCGCAGAGAATAGAGAAGATACCATTCACAAATAATCAAACACCAAACAATTTAATACTACATTTATTAACATTTCTCTGCCTGTCACTCCTGCACCGTCTCCTTTCTGAAGAAGATGCTTTTCAGTTTGTTGAAAAATAGCTCCCTGAACTTGTCCCCCAACATGAAGTAGAAAATGGGGTTTGTGATTGAGTTGAGGAAAGCTATGGGCCTAGTGATGGCGTAAACAGCCTTTACAACCAATTTGCCACATTCCGACATGCCGTTGTTCTCTATTCTGGAAGCAATGCGAACATTGCGCATTATGTGATAAGGGGTGAAGAATACCAAGAAAATAACAATGGCCAAAATGACCAATGTAAGGGGCTTTTCCACATGAATCTTGGTGCGTTGTTGCTGTATTTTCTTAAGGCCGCGCGCAGTTTGGATGTAAAAGAAAAGCATGACACTGAGCGGTGCGAGAAAACCAAAAACTGTGAGGTACAGGCTGTAAATCAGATTGCGGGAGGCATCTCCTGAGCTGGCATAATCTAAACACTCATCATCTTTGGTGCCATTGATAGTATCGTCCCTGATAAAAATGAATATAGGCACTAACTCTAATGCTACAAATATCCAAATACCAAGGCAGATGATGATGGCGTTCCACTTTTTCTGAAAAAAGTGAGGCTTCAGTGGCCTCATCACCAGCAGGTACCGATCAAAACTGACGCAACTGAGGGACAGGATGCTCATGTACATGTTAGCATGAAGGATGAATCTATTTAATACACACGTTATAAGACCATAATTCCACTCGTTGCCTTGGCCATAATTAGCCACTAGCACGGGAAGGGTGAAAATGAAAATCAAGTCTGTGATGGAAAGATTGAAAAGGTAGATGTTGCTGCAATTCCATTCCTTCAGACAGAATATATAGCCCCATATCACGGAGAGGTTGCCAATGAGTCCTACGATGAACTCTATTCCATACATGGTTGGAAGGTAATACTTCTCCAGTTGAGGATTGATGTCCAAGCACATGTTATTCATTTTCTAGAAATGAGTAAAAAACAACAGACGTAATACAATGGGAGCAAGGGAAAATGGTTTATAATATATGATAAAAACCGTAGATCTCGCAAAATGGTTTTGATGTTACAGGTAGAGTTATCTTGAGCTATGTTTATAATTTTAATCTTTTAGTTTTACAAGAGTTTCACTGCACCAGGAGGTAATTGGCTCACCATTACTCAATTAACAGATTCATTGATGGAGGACAAGTGTAAGGCAGGGCAGTTCCTTTTTAAAATTTATGTATCCCATGAATTGATTACTGCACCTTCTCTAATTGAATTGATGTTTCGCATTTGGAACTGTAGATGTAGCTCATGAATTGTTCCCAGTACTTTTTAGATTCATTCAATGTTTTTTTTTGACTGGAGAAGAACGTAACCGGTTATGGTATGGATCCTGAATATAGGAGTACTGAGAACAGTGGGGCGAGGGAACAAAAAATCCTGGCCAAAGATATCATTAGTGGGGCTCATATATTGGACATTTTATTAATAAAAATAACTCGGATTCAAGACAACACACACACTGACATGCCAGGGCATGTAATTAAGTTGGTGGCCCAGATTGATTACACCACCAGGCACTGTGTCTGCAACAACCTTCAAAGGCAATGACATGCTTGGAAGACGTAAATGGCTTTCTTCCTGCCTTATCTGAGCTAAGGTGTCCCGAACAAAGGACATCTGTTACTGGTCTGCAGCTGGAAGCCCCACCTCATCCTTTGTTGTGAACAGGAGATGGCCATATGCTAGGTGGTCGTGAAGGAGATGGCGAGGTGTCAGAGGTGAATCACCAAGGTATCGAAGACCAATCAGATGACCCGTTTCTGGGTTTTGCCTTACATGTCAAAGGGGAAGGGGTCAGAGTCAGTAAATGGGTATAAAAGTCAGAAGCCAAGAAGACATCGGGACTGCAGTTGGAGAGCAGTGGCCTGGTCAGTCACTGGAAGACACGCAGAGACAAAGACATCGCCCAGTGGACTGACAACCTGAAGGGCGAACTCATTGCACGTGGGATCACCAAGCATCCGATATTGCGAGTACACTCTGTTACTGAGTGAATAGTGGAAATTGCATCCAAGACTTCCTTTGTGTCATTGATACTCGGAGCACGGATTCCCAACTTTATAGGGTCACAAGTCCCCTGTTCAAACAGATTTATGGCGGCCACGTGGCTGGACCCAGGAGGTAGAGAAATGACAAACCAACCAAGGATTTGTTAGTCACAAAATATATGGTGAAGTAATTACTCCTGAAGGAAGGGTGGATTTGAATATTTCTGAAAGTAGATGATCCCCCTATTGGACGCTGAACAATGGACATAGGGGACACAGGGGTCCACGCATAAACCAGTGCTAGAAAAGGCAGTCTGGGCGGTGGCATATCAATGTGCTAGGAGGTGGAGGTGGGATGACTAAGCTAAGAAAAGGGAAGGAGGAAAGATCAGCTGCAGTGGTCAGAACCACGGAATAACTAAGGCAGGAGTGGGAAAAGAGAGATAAAGAGAGAGAGAGAGAGGGTAGGGATAGAGAGGTGGAGCGATGGACCAAAAAGGCGGAATACTTAGAAAGCCAGTGTGTTCATTATCAGCAGCAGTGCCAACTCTGGGCTGAGCAGGACTCAGAGCAAAGGCTGATAGTAGAGTATGCTGAGAGAGAGAGAGAGAAAGAGAGAATATTTTAGCAGCCTACAGGGTTTAGCAGTAAGAGAGGGACATGCTTGCCAACCACACACACCCTGCTGTTCATAAATTGAAGTGATGGAGGCGAGATTGCAACAGCACAAAGGCATCAATTTTGTGTTAAAAGGAGGAGAAGGGAAGAGAAGAGAAAGAGGAAAAGATGAGGGAGGAGTGTGAGGCCAATGAGGATGAAGAAACTATGTCCGGGCTGAAAGGGCACCCAGAAGGGAGATGAGGAGGATGCCACCGATGAGGCAGGTGCGATTTCAAGCCCCAGATCCCAATCAGCAACTGGGACCTCTTCACCACGAATGTATCATTCCCTGTCTGGCTGAGAAAAAGCAGAAAATGGATGGAAACTCAAAGAGACTCCATTTGGGGGAAGAGTCATTTGGTCGCTTCTTGGAAATTGACCAAGTGGCCAGGTTCCACAATTTCCATGATGGAGGAAAGGCCCTCTTTACATTCATTCCCTCTAGAAAGGGGTGCACGGATACCAGACTACACCTCAATGAGAAGTAGGTTGAGTGAAGAGTTGGGAATTTGGTTCAGGTGGAAATTCAGTGCATAGGGCCAAAGTGATGCTCCTTTTTTCAACCTCTAAATAGTTGGTTTGTTTGCTTCCTTGTCTCCAAGCTAGGTGAGTGCAACTTTCTATTTTTTAAAAAAATATTATTAACTAATTGACTAACTGATTAATCAGATAAATAAGGCTGGACAGAAATGGCAGAGCTGGTGATGTGCCATGACTGCAGCATTTGGGAATGCACTGCAATCCCGGACAACCGGAAAATGTCTGCAGCTTAGGGAACTTTGGCTCTGAGTTGCTGAGCTAGAGTCTAAGTTGCAGACATTGCAGAGCATCAGAGAAGGGGAGAGTTACCTGGACACTTTGTTCCGGGGACAGTCACTCCCCTTAAGTTAGGCAGAACTTTAGAGTTGGTCAATAGTCAAAGACAGAAGGATGTGACTGTGAGTCAGGTAGGTAAGGGGAACCAGCATATAGTGATGCAGAAGCTTCAGCCCCTGACTTTGCCCAGCAGATATGAAGTGCTTACTACCTGTGTGGATGAAGTGAAAGAGTGCAAAGTGGATAGGCGGACTATTGCCATGAAAAATACAATAATTTTCATAATATTATTGTGATTTATTGTAAGAGTTTGGATTAGTTTCACTGTATGGATATGTGTGTGTCGGGGGGCTTTAATTGAATGGGAGACAGCTGGTCTGGAGCTTTTGAGTTATTAAAAGGGGAGCTAGGTTTGAAATGCTAAATATGGAAACATGGTTGAAGTTTTAGAATGTGAGGTGTGAGGAACATTTGCATTTTTAGATAAATTAGGTAAGTTTGAATTTCAAAGAGATGTTAAGATGTCACACCTTGCCATAAGAAGCTAAACCAAACAGTGTGTTCATTTTTCTCCAAAGGTTACTGATAATATGGGCAGGATCTTCCCCCCATTGGGGGTTTGTGAGGGAGCGGATGCGAGTGGGTGGGTTCCCGATCGGCGCTCTTGGTCGAGCATACGCCACCATTTTACGTGAGCGGGCCAATTAAGGCCCGCCCAGCATGACGTGCGCCAAGAAGTACTGTGCGCTCCCTGTGTGGACAGGGGGGATTCCCTGAGCTGGGAGTGTGTGAAAGAGCACCACAGATCTCCCTGAGGCAAAGCGCTGCCTCAGGGAGATCGGCTCAGGTTTCAAACATTGAACAAAGACGAGTAAAAAAATTACTGACATTCCCTCATGTGACGTTGTCACACAAGCTGGGACATGTCCATTACTTTTATTTAAAAATTTCTAGAACATTCTAAATCCCACATGAAACCTCATCCTGCCCGTGCGTCAGGCTTAATGTTTTATCAGAGGTCCGTCTGGGTTCCGGCCTGCCCCCCAAGCTTGCTGGATGGGCAGGTCCATTGATTACTTCAATTACTTCTTTAAGGGCCTTAAGTGGCCGTTGACAAGTGGGTGGGCTTGCAGCCGACTTGGTTCTGCGCTGGCCAACCTAAAAATGTAAGTGACGTGGGGCGATGTCGGGATGCATGTCCAACGTCACCCCACATCATTTTACATGTCGGCAAATGGGCCCCACTCCTGCTCGCAGACCTAAAAATTCACCCCCATGAGTACTATGAAAGATTTATATTATGAGAAATTTAAAGTTGCAAAGACATATGGAATTTACAGGGAGCAACATATATAAAGGAGATGAGATTATGTGTAAGGGAGGAGGCATTCTAAGAACTAAGACAAGTGTGAAAAGCTTCCAGCCTCTGTGTATCAAGTTGCTGTCCACAGGAATCAAAACTAAGAGAATTCACTTTAAATATCACTGTCCAGGGTATCAAGTGCTTTGTCTGGGTCTGTTGAAATCTATTTTGCTTTACTGTTGCCTTAATTGAGGTGCAACTGGGAGTCAGATTAATTCGGGGATTTAGGAGTTATTAAAGTAATAATTTGTAGACCTATGTATGTGCTTAAAATCTTTTCTTTTGTTAAAAATGTTTAATTTTGTTTTGTAAAAAGCCTCTAAGTGTCGGTGAACCTATTCCGACTGAATTCAAGGCGCGCATCTCGAAATAAAATACAAATTGCAAAACAGTTGTGGCAGCTGTTTCAAGTTTCCCACTGGGATTTGACCAGCTCAGCATTTACTGTCTGCTGTGCCATAACACCATGGCAATATGGCGAAGGATGCCATTTAAATGGGGGCAGTGAAGACGAATGTGGTGGTGATAGGGGACAACATAATCAGGGGGAAGATATTATTCTCTGCAGTTGAGAGCATGAGTCCAGAGAGCTGTGTTGCCTCACCAATGTCAGGGTTCAGAATATCTGCTCAAGTTTGAGGGGAACTTGCAGTGGGTTTGAGAACATTTGAGGACTCTGGGTCTATACTCGATGAAGTTTGGAAGGATGAGGGGCGGATCTGATTGAAACTTACAGAATACTGAAAGGCCTGGATAGAGTGGACCTGGGGAAGATGTTTCCATTAGTAGGAGAGACTAGGACCTGAGGGCATAACCTCAGAGTAAAGGGAAAACCTTTTAGAACAGAGATGAAGAGAAACTTCTTTAGCCAGGGAGTGGTGAATCTATGGAATTCATTGCCACAGAAGGCTGTGGTGGCCAGGTCATTGAGTGTATTTAAGACCGAGATAGATAGGTTCTTGATTGGTAAGGGGATCACAGGTTACGGGGAGAAGGCGGGAGAATGGGATTGAGAAACGTATGAGCCATGATTGAATGGCGGAGCAGACTCGATGGGCCGAATGGCCTAATTTCTGCTCCTATGTCTTATGGTTTTATGGTCTTATGGTCCTATGGGTGAGGGACATTCCAGTGGTCATGGTCCATGGAGGTACCAATGACATAGGTAAGACTAGGAAAGAGGTTCTGCATAGAGAGTATGAAGAGCTAGGCACTGAATTAAAAAAAAACAGAATCTCAAAGGTAATAATCTCTGGATTATTACTTCAGTCACATGCAAATTGGCATAGGGTCAAAAAAATTAGAGAGATGAATGTGTGGCTCAAAGACTGGTCTGGGAGAAGTGGGTTCCAGTTATGGGGCACTGGCACCAGTACTGGGGAAAGGGGAGGGCTCTATCATTAGGACGGTCTACACCTGAACCATGCTGGGACCATTGTTCTATCGAGCTGCATAACTAAGAAGGCAGGGAAGACTTTAAACTAAAGAGTGGGGGCAAAGGATCAAATTTGGGAAGATGTGGTAAACCAAAGAGTAGAGACAAGGCAAGAGAGAAAGGTATTATCGTGGGAAAAGATAAACAGGCTGTGACAGGGAGGGACAGAGAGTACAAATCTAAGAAGAAATCAGCAGATAATGCTGGAGGTTGCAAAAATAATAAAATGACAAAACTAAAAGGCCTGTATCTGAATGCTGTAGCATTCAAAGCAAAACCGATGAACTGATAGCACAAATAGAAATAAATAAGTACGACCTGATCGTCATTACAGAGACATATCTGCAGGATGACATACATTGTGACCTGAATGCTGTAGGTACATGAGATTTAGGAAGAATAGGAAGCTTCAAAAGTTTGAAGGGTGACTCTGCTAATTAATTATGTTATTAGCACAATAGAAAGGGATGGCCTAAGTTCAGGAAGTCAGAATGTAGAAGTGGCTGGGTTAAGATGGGAAATGATAAAGGCAAGAAGTCATTTGTGGGAGTGGTGTACAGGCTTCCTAACAGTAACATAGAGTGGGGCAGGGTAAAAAGGAAGAAATAATGGGAGCTTGTCAGAAAGGTATAGTGACATTCATGGCAGATTTTAATCTACATATAGACTGGGAAAATTGGACGGGCAAAGGTGGCCTAGATGAGTTCATAGAATGTTTTTCAGATAGTTTCTTAAAGCAGCATGTTCTGGCACCAACTAGAAAGCAGGCTATAGTAGGCCTGGTATTGTGCCACGAAATAGGGTTAATTAATTACCTCATAATGACAGCGCCCCTAGGTAGCAGCGATCATAATATGATTGAGTTTCACATTCAGCTTGGGGGAGAGTGTATCTAAGAAAAGTATTTTAAACTTAGATAAGGGAAGCTATGAGGGCATGAAAGTAAAGCTAATTAAAATGAACTGGCAAATTACATTAAGGGATAGGTTAATAGAGATGCAGTGGCAGACATTTAAAGGGATATTTGAGAATACACAGAATAGGTACATTCCAATGAGAAAGAAAAATTCCAAGGGGAGGACGCACTATCTGTGGTTAACTAAAAGATGTAAAGATAGTATTAAACTTAAAGACAAAACAATAATTGCACAAAGATAGGTGGCAGATCAGAAGATTGGGCAGAATCTAAAAAACAGTAAAGAATGCCAATAAGGTTAATAAGGAGGGAAAAATTAGAGTATGAGAGAAAGCTAGCTAGAAATATAAACACAGATAGTAAGAGTTCCTATAGATATTTAAAAAAGAAGAGGGTTAGCAAAGTGAGCGTTGGTCACATTGAAAGAGAGTCTGGGGGATTAATAACGGAAAATAATTGGCAGTTGAATTGAACAGGAATTTTGCAATGGTCTTCACCATAAAGGATGCAAGTAACATCCCAGAAATAGCTGTAAATCAGGAAATGGAAGGGAAGGACTCAAGAAAATTACTATCTCCAGGGAAGTGGTACTGAGAAAATTGTTGGAGCTGTGGGCTAGCAAGTCCCTTGATGTTGATGGACTTCATCCCAGGGTCTTAAAATAAATGGCTAGTGAAATAGTTGATGCATTGGTTTTAAGTTTCCAAAATTCCCTAGATTCAGGGAAGGTTCCATCAAATCAGAAAATAGCGAATGTAACGTCTTTATTCAAAAAGGGACAGAAAGCAGGAAACTACAGACTAAAACAGAATTACCTGGAAAAACTCAGCAGGTCTGGCAGCATTGGCGGAGAAGAAAAGAGTTGACGTTTCAAGTCCTCATGACCCTTCGACAGAACTTGAGTTCGAGTCCAAGAAAGAGTTGAAATATAAGCTGGTTTAAAGTGTGTGTGTGGGGGGCGGAGAGATAGAGAGACAGAGAGGTGGAGGGGGGTGGTGTGGTTGTAGGGACAAACAAGCAGTGATAGAAGCAGATCATCAAAAGATGTCAACGACAATAGTACAATAGAACACATAGGTGTTAAACTTAAAGTTGGTGATATTATCTAAACGAATGTGCTAATTAAGAATGGATGGTAGGGCACTCAAGGTATAGCTCTAGTGGGGTTTTTTTTTTATTTTTTTATAATGGAAATAGGTGGGAAAAGGAAAATCTTTATAATTTATTGGAAAAAAAAGGAAGGGGGAAACAGAAAGGGGGTGGGGATGGGGGAGGGAGCTCACGACCTAAAGTTGTTGAATTCAATATTCAGTCCGGATGGCTGTAAAGTGCCTAGTCGGAAGATGAGGTGTTGTTCCTCCAGTTTGCGTTGGGCTTCACTGGAACAATGCAGCAAGCCAAGGACAGACATGTGGGCAAGAGAGCAGGGTGGAGTGTTAAAATGGCAAGCAACAGGGAGGTTTGGGTCATTCTTGCGGACAGAGCGCAGGTGTTCTGCAAAGTGGTCGCCCAGTTTACGTTTGGTCTCTCCAATGTAGAGGAGACCACAGACTACAGACTAGTTAGGTTAACATTTGTCATAGGGAACATGTTAGAAGCTATTATTAAAGACATTATAGCACGGTACTTGGAAAAATATCAAGGTAATCAGGCAGAGTCAACATGGTTTTATGAGAGGAAAATCATGTTTAACCAATTATTAGAGTTCTTTGAGGCAGTACAATATGCTGTGGAGAAAGGGGAACTGGCGGATGTACTGTACTTAGATTTCCAGAAGGCATTTGATAAGGTTATTGGGGAAAATAAAAGCTAATGGAGTAGGGGGTAACATATTGGCATGGACAGAAGATTGGCTGACTAACAGGAAACAGAGAGTTGGCATAAATAGGTCAATTTCTGGTTGGCAAGATGTAATGAATGGTGTGCCTGAATGGTGTGCCACAGAGATCAGTGCTGGGACCTCAACTTTTTACAATTAATATAAATGAGTTGAATGAAGGGACCAATGGTAAGGTTGCTAAATTTGCTGATGATACAAAAATAAATAGGAAAGCAAATTGTGAAGAGGACCTAAGGAGGCTACAAAGCAATATAGATGGGTTAAGTGAGTGTGCAAAGATCTGGAAATGGAGTATAATGTAGTCAAATGTGAAATTGTCCATTTTTGCAGGAAGAATAAAAAGTTATATTATCTAAATGGTGAGAGATTGCAGAGCTCTGAGATGCGGAGGAACCTGGATGTCTTGGTGCATTAATCGCAAAAGACTAG
This sequence comes from Carcharodon carcharias, assembly GCF_017639515.1. Lineage (NCBI taxonomy): Eukaryota > Metazoa > Chordata > Chondrichthyes > Lamniformes > Lamnidae > Carcharodon > Carcharodon carcharias. Next base: position 17,334,093 of record NC_054468.1, on the reverse strand, counting down.
TATGCAGATAAAACAAGTAATTAGGAAAGCTAATAGAATGTTATCATTTATTGTGAGGGGAATTGATTATAAAAGTAGGGAGGTTATGCTTCAGTTATATAAGACATTGGTGAGATAACATCTGGAGTACTGTGTACAGTACTGGTCTCCTTATTTAAGGAAGGATATAAATGCATTGGAAGCAGTTCAGAGAAGGTGAACTAGACTAATACCTGGAATTGGCAGGTTGTCTTTTGAGGAAAGGTTGGACAGGCTGGGTGTGCATCTGCTGGAGTTTATAAAAGGCTACTTGATTGAAACATATAAGATCTTGAGAGGTCTTGATAGGGTGGATGTGGAAAGGATGTTTCCTCTTGTGGGAGAATCTGGAACTAGGGATGTCACTGTTCAAAAATAAGGGGTCGCCCACTTAAGACAGAAATTAGGAGAATTTTTTTTTTCTCTAAAAGAGTTGTGAGTCTTTGGAACTCTCCCTCAAATAGCAGTGGAACCAGAGCCTTTTAATATTTTTAAAGACAGAGGTAGATAATTTCTTGATATGCAGGGGGGGGGGGGTTAAAAGTTATGGATGGTAGGTGGGAATGTGGAGTTGAAGTTACAATCAGATCAACCATGTGTAAAGATCTCCTCACCCAGGACCGTAAAGGGGATGAGGTCCTGCTACTGATACTCATGGAATCCAAAGGGATGGATCATGAACCGGTCACTGGGTGCCAGGTAGGAACACCACTACATGCACTGGTGCCCACCCTTACCACAAGTTAGGGAAGTAACCAAAGATAAATTCATGCCTGAGTTGTGGCAGACATTACATTCCCTATATCTCAATGCTCCAGCAACTCTAGGCTTCAGTCACCTGAGTAGCCGCATGAACCTGGAGCTGCTGAGGCCTCAGAAATGAGGTTTTGGTGATCAGGTCATGGTCTGAAATTTTGCTAGGGTAGGAGTGTTCGAACTACTCTTTAAGGGCCCCTACCCTATATAGTGGACAAAGCCAGCCCTATAGTACATGCGATCCAGCTGTCCAAGTGGGTCAAGTGGCTTCATAATAATCAGATGAGGCTTCACCTGCCGGCAAACATGGGACCGAAGCCTAGCAGCTCTGGTGGAGTTGCCTCTTTGCGATCCTGTAATCCAATCATGTGACGAGGCTCCGATCCCACATCAGGTGGGGTGTCATAGAGGACACTCCAGATGATGACAGCAGGATATTAGAAAACCTTTTCCAGAGGACAGCTAGAGATACTGAAATGGAGGCGATTGGAGGAACACCGTCCCCATGTCAAAGAACGTCAATGCAGCCCCTGAGACAGAATGATAGGGGTACGTGTCCCAGATGGGATTCTAATTTCATGTATCATTAGATCCTGATTATAAATAATTAGAATAGACCTGTGCTCAGAGAGCAGGGTTTTGCTTGTCTTTTCCCTCTCTTCTCACAGAATCAAGAAAACGGTGCCAATAGTAATGATCCTGGAAATTGTGACTGGCAGCCTATACCCAGAAAAGACACTAATGCTTCAAAATAACACGGGTAACAATGATAGTGCAGAGTCAGCCATTCACCACACCCATCCTACTGAAGACCTTGGGGTTGAGGCGGAGGTATACGTTGGGAATCCAAGGGTGGAGTGGGGTAAATTGGTGGGGTAGGAGAAGGAAAATCACACCGGGGTGCTCATGGCGAATTGCGAAATGAAGTGCACCTTCAACGGCATAAAAGAAAATATTTGGGAAGTTCAAAAAGGGGAAGGTGCGTGCATCATTTGTAATCCAACCAAGAAGATGGTGAGGGGAAATAAAACAGTCTGGTTTATGAGGAGAAAGGCGATTGGGTGAGTGCAGGTAGGTGACCCCTGGAATCCACACATTTCCCCTACTCATTTGGAATCCCGCACGGAGGTCAGACTCTTTTGGCCTTTGTGGTGGATGGGACATGATGAGGGAGGTTATATGTGTGTAGGAGGTGAGGCCTGGGGTGGCCCCTGGCTTCAGACAGGATGATATGGTAATAGTAGACGTGGTGTCTTCACCACTGTTTGAATGGGAGAGATAACCTTAGATAGCTGCAGGATGAATCTCTTTGATTAGAAACTGTCTTCCTGCTGCATCCACCTATGGTAGTTTGTAAAGCCAAGTAGCATTTTCTCTCTGCTCTCTCTCTCTCTCTGATATTCATTGATTTGAAGGGAAGCCTGTAATCTGATCTCAAAAATGGTTTCCTCTGCCCTCCTCTCAATGGCAAAGTGAAATGTATCAATCTTGTAACCAGATAGAAAGGTTTATCCTTAATCCTAACTCCCATTCAGGTTAGAGGTAAATGGACAGTTAACAGCACAACTGTTCACAACCCAATACCAACAACACCTTCATGGACTTTGGGAGGCCCTGAATCTACTCACTGGAAATTCAGACTGCCACAATGGCATCCAAGCATAAATACCTTGCATCTTCTGCTCAGTAAAATAATCTAAGCCTTCCTTTGACCACTAAGAATCAAAATACCCAGGCATACTCTTAGCAGACTCCAGAACACCAAATTTTAAAGGAAGGCCCAAAATACAGTCCAAAACTCTGGACAGAGTAGACTAGGAGAAACTGTTCCGTCTCATGAAAGGATCGAGAACAAGAGTGCACAGATTTAAAGTAATTAGTAGAAGGAGCAAAAGTGATGTGATTGAGGCAAATCTTTTCAAACAGCAATTGGTTAGGGTCTGGAATGCGCTACCTGAGAGTGTGGTGGAGGCAGGCCTAACTGAAGCATTCAATTGGGAATTAGACTGTTACCTGAAAAGGAAGAATGTTTAGGGTTGCGGGGAGAAGGTGGCAGAATAGCAGTAGATGAGTTGCTCATTCGGAGAGCCAGTGCAGACACGATGGACCAAATAGCGTCCCTTTGCATTATAACAATTCTGTGATATAATAATCTTATAAACCTCATCATTGGAACAGAAGGTAGTCAACTGTTAACACAGTACAGAAGTTGGAATATATAATATATGTTATCTTACCATATAGGGATGTGGATTCCCCCACTAGGTCAGAAGCTGTGAGGTTGAAAATGTATAGTGAGTGGGTAGAACACACCGTGCTCACTGTGCCCGACTTTAGGTAAGAGGCTCTTGTCCTAGATATTCACCAATCTCCTGGTTCATAAACTGGAAGGATGTGATGTAACCTTTGTATTCTGAAAACCAGATTCAGTTGGGTGAAATGACAGCTTTCTGCTGACAATGAGATGGGAAAAAACATGCAAAGTGATTGAGAATTGAATCGCTTGCTGTTGACAGTTACTGCTAAGTTTTGTCCTTTCTCTCATTTATTCCAGAACAAGAGTTAGCGGTTCACTAACAGTTTAGTCACCAATATTGTTGACAGAGAGAGAGAGAGAAAAAGAAGGAAAGAAAGATAGATTCCCTCAGTACTGCACAACAATGTCAGTCTATATGTTGTGCTGAAGTCTGTAGGGTAGGCTTTTATGGGGAGACAGTGAGCTAGCAGTAATGCCACTGGGCTAGTAGTCCAGAAGCCCAGGCCAATGCTGTGAGAACATGGGTTCAAATCCCACAGTGAAACTGTTATTGATTAAAAACTCACCTGGTTCACTAAGGTCTTTTAGTGAAGGAAATCTGCCCTCTTTACCTAGTCTGGTCTATGTGTGACTCCAGACCCAAGCAAATATGGTGGACTCTTACTTATGCTCCAATTTCTTATGTGGTTCAATGTGTTGTTTGTTTTCTGTTGAAGTACAGGAAATGTGATTTGTGCCTGATAAGTTGCGAAAATTGTGAAAACATTGCAAAACATTAAGAAGCCAAGGAGGTTTTGAAATAGGAAACAGTATAATGGACCCAAGATGATTATTTACCTGGTTAACGTTAAAAGAGTTCACATCTAGTGTTTTGTAGGAATGGTCTCATTTCTGGAGGCCTTTTCCATATAATATTTGCCATGTCATATTAAATTATCTAGGACAGTATGTGTGACTAGAGACCTATAAATATCTTGATCTTCCTTTCACAAGTTGTAGGGAGTGATAGGACTGAAAGATTCAATGAAGATTACGTCTCTGCTCAAGAGACAAACTTATGTAGTTGTATTTATTTTTTTCTGTATGACTGTTGCACTGCTGCTTCGACTCATTGGGCAGAATTTTATGGCCCTGTTTCGGCAGGGGATGCATTTTGAAAGCACACTTCTTATGCCTGTGAAGGCTGAAGTATTTCTGGGCAATCTGTCACACAAGCTACACTGCTTGAGAACGGGGTCAAGTTGTGAAATCCAAAGTTAATTTATCCCAAAATGTCATTTGAAAATGGAGGCCGTGTGTACTTCAAAATTTGATCCAGTTGTTAGGTTTTGTTTAGTGTTCATTTCAGTAATATATATGGCTAAGAATACAGTCCATATTCCTGTCATATGGCTCTCTTAGTGACTGTTATGTTACAGTCGGCTTGGTATCACAGACTATAAACTGAATTTATTTTTAATATGCGACTCCCAGTGAGCCTGAAGTGTCCCTAAACCTGCTGGAAGTCTACAAGATAACGTACCATGTTTCCAGTGATTGGGTGATTTTCCATGTTGTATCTTGTGAGCAAAACTGGATAAGTACACATTATATCACAGAGCAAACTTTGTTGATAACATTAACTTCAGATAAGCAGCATAGATGGCAAGTAATGGGATAAACCTTGGTAATTGGTGTTTCCAAATGAGCACACATGATATTACTGATTTGAAAGTGTACAAGATGATGTTTACGCTTATGGACAAAATGGCTTTTTAAAAAGCATTTTTTAACTTATTTGTTCAAGGGATGGGGGCATTGCTGGCTAGGCTAGCATTTATTTCCTATTCCTAATTGCCATTGGGAAGTTCGTGGTGAGCTGCCTTCTTGAACTGTTGCAGTCCATGTGGTGGAAGTATATCCATAATGCTGTGGATATACCTGCACCAATATAGATACACTTCCAAGTCAGGATGGTGTGTGGTTTGGGGGGGTGAGGGGGGGGAACTGGCAGGTGTGGCGTTCCTACGCAGCTGCTGCCCTTGTCCTTCTAAGTGGCAGGGCTCGTGGGTTTGGAAGGTGCTGTCGAAGGAACGTTGGTGAGTTGCTGCAGTCCATCTTGTAGTTGGTGCACACTACTGCCACTGTGCATCAGTGAAGGAGGGAGTAAATGGTTAAGACGGTGGTTGATATGCCAATCAAAATGGTCCGACTTATCCAGTTTCTTGAGTGTTGTTTGAGCAGCATTCATTCAGGCAAGTGGAGAGTATTCAATCACACTCCTGACTTGTGCCTTGTAGATGATGGACAGTCTTTAGGGATTCAGGAAGTGAGTTACCCGATGCAGAATTCCCAGCCTCTGACCAGCTCTTGTAGCGACAGTACTTATATGACTGGTCAAGTTCAGCGTCTGGCTAATGGTAACCCCCAGGATGTTGATAGTTATGTCATGGTAATTGATTGTGGCTACCATCCAAGGTAGTCATCAACTAGGGAAGGTTGCTATTTCTGATAAATAATGACTTAATTTGCTATTAGTTCCATGGAGATTAGCATCTTAACAAAGTGAGATAATTGACCTGACATGAAGTCAGCACCTTATTAATCTAGCTATATTGTTTGGGAAAAATAAACTGGTGCGGCAGAAAAAGAAAAGAAAGACCTGCATTAGAGATCACAAAGTTGCTTAAGATGCAGTGGAAACAATAATAAGGTGGGCAGAGATGCTGCACATTGGACATCACCACCATATCTTCAAGTCTTCAAGTCATGATCTATCCAGGAGAACACAAGGTGGTTGAGCTCCATGTCCCCATCAGAGAGGAACTGAGAAGATACTGAGCAATGCAGCATCATATAGAAGACAAATACGTAAAAGATGAGGGATGGGACATTGAATTGGTGTTCATTGGAATAACAAATGAAATGCTACAATCTGCAGAAACTCAAATGCCTTCAAAATCTTTAAGAAAATTCTCCACATTCCTGTCCTTCAAACAGTATACAACAGCAACAACATGAAGAGCAGATTAATATCAGAATATCAATTGTATGATGTTTTGATTCCTAGAATTATCTTTATAATCTTTCAGCGTGACTTTATTCAGATGTGAAATCACACCAGATTTATGCTAGAAACCAAGATTAGAATTTGAAATTATCGGAGCATGTTGTGTGGGTTTGGTTCAAATTAATATGTTCCATCCATGACTCCGGCATAGATGTTTCACTCTTGTGTGACAATACCTTCGGAAGTACAACAAATACCATTCTTATATCAAACCTCCACCAGCAGCAACTACGAACTAGCAACCTACACTACCGCCCATCACCATCATGATCAAGTCAACGAGCATCCTCACCAAACAACCATTGCTGCCACAAACCTCCAGTAAACGGTCACATTTCCCACCAGTTAACCAATTGTCACAGGTACCAAGCCTTTAATGCAGTGAACATCCCATGACTGTTTGCAGAGGTAAAAACTGATGAGATTAGATATAGAGAATGGATATAGACTGAAAACATGGTTGAAGAGATAGGGTTTGAGAATTTTAGGACACAGGTTGGGAAAGAGTTCCAGAATGTTTGACTAAAACAGTCAAAAATCATATCACAGATAGAGGAGAGAGATGGAATGCAACGGGGAGCAGAGCTGGATGAGTGCAGTGAATATAATGACAAGTGTGGCTGGAGGCATTTTACAGATGAAGGGTTGGGTAGGACTAGGAGAGATTTCTAAATGACAGGGAAAATTTTGAATTCAAAGCATTGAAGGAAACACAACCAGCGGGCATTGACAAGGACAGGAGTGATGGGAAGATAGTACTTAACCTGGATTAGAATATGATGCTGGAAGTAAATTTGGATAGACTCCTAGTGGGTGGAGCTCAGGACATCTAGAGAGAAGGGCATTGGAATCCAGCCTGGAGGCGAAGAATCTTGATTATGGACAGCATATGGGTGTTGAAGTTCAGCTCATGATCATTCAGAGCAACTAATTTCACAGGTTGTATCACTAGATGCAATGTAAGTGATTAACTGATAGGGTTGAAATTGGGGATAATACGTCCAGTCTTTAAGAGGATCTGAATATTGATGTCAAGTGTAGGAGATACAGCTTATTCATAATCATGTCAATAAACAACCAGCACAGTGAAATAAAATTGCAATGTAATTACAGCACAAAATCAGGCTATTTGGTCTTAAAAGTCCATATGGGTGTTTGTGTTCCACATAAGCCTCAGCCACACTTTTTCATCTCCCCCTGTCAACATGTCCTTTTCTTTCTTTCTTCCCACATATTTATCCAACTTTCCCTTAAATGCATCTATGTCGTTCTCCTCAACAATTTCAATGTATTTAAATGTGGCCAATGCAATGCTGTTTGCAGGATTTTGCTTTTTGCAAATTGGCGAAACAGGTGAAACAGTGACTCGGTTTCAAAAGTACTTCATCGGCTGCAAAGCACTTTCAGTGTCCTGAGGACGTGAAAAGCGAAAGTCCTTTCTTTAAATTAAACTAATGTCAAAGGTCTCCACATGAAGTATACTCATGTGGAGAAATTGTGCTACTGGCTTCCAACAGAATTATTCTTTACAAAAACAGAATTACCTGGAAAGACTTAGCAGGTCTGGCAGCATCGGCGGAGAAGAAAAGAGTTGACGTTTTGAGTCCTCATGACCCTTTGACAGAACTCTGTCGAAGGGTCATGAGGACTCAAAACGTCAACTCTTTTCTTCTCCGCCGATGCTGCCAGACCTGCTGAGTTTTTCCAGGTAATTCTGTTTTTGTTTTGGATTTCCAGCATCCGCAGTTTTTTTGTTTTTGTTTTTATCTATTATTTTAGAATTATTCTTTACTTGTCTATTTTCTACCCTTCCAGTATTTTAACAATAAAGTCAGCAAAGCAGCAATGGATTGCTCACCACCCCAGAACAGATCCTAGAAAGATCAAGCAGGTTACTCCAGTATGACAATTGATCAGTTGTTGTTTTGGTCCTGTTGTGTTTGAGTTCAGGCTTCACCGTGCATCTGAACAACTGAGGAAGTCAAGGTAATGCAAGACTAGAAAAAAAGAGGAAATGGATGTGATGTGTCAGGGTGTGCTTTGTAAGTATTCTTCATGCGCTGGTGCCCAGGGACCGTTCCAGTGCAGTGACACCAAGATCAGCGCTCTCTGGACACAACATGGTCCTGGAGCACAAAGAATTGATGTTGTACTATACTACAGATCAGTTCCTTTGCCTCAAGTTGCAGAATGACGCGGCACATGGTACATGAAGGAATGGTAATTAGACCACTGCATTTTTTAAAAACTTGTTACTCAGCCCCTTCGGTTGGTGACAACAAAGGTTTTTAAAATTTATTTTCCTCATAAATGCCCTCTACAATCCAAATGTGAATCAAGGGTCAATCAAGCCGATTATGTCCTTTACTTGGCTTTGAGGAGTAGATTGTTGAATGTTTTGACCATTTGAAATTAGCTGGTTTCCTGTAGAATTCTGGAGTTGATTTTTTCAGGTCCGCACTCTGTTGAAGATACTATTTTAGCTTTCAGAGAGAGAGACTAGTGTTCCAGCAGTGTTTCAGATGGCTGTCATGTTTCTTTCTCCTCCTGCTTATTCTTTATCTCCCTGCTTGGCAGAACAGGTTTTCAAACTCTTGTCTGTATATTCCTGGAAGGGAATTCAATTAGCATGCCTTTCAATCATTGTTATAGACCAAGTAATCTAATTTTTTGATCTTTTCACCTCCAAAGATTTTGACACATTTCAAGATATAAATCAACAGGAGTTGGGGGTTATTTCATCCTCCACAGGGGTTTTGAATGTTGGATGAGTATCTGATTAAAGGCTAGAATTTTACATCTTTAATGCTTTCCTTTCAAGAGCATCCCTGTTTGAAGTGAACCTTGGTGCTCCCCAAGTGTAAAATTCCATGTAATGTGTCTGCATTGCAATTTATATTGACTTTCCAGAGAAGTGATCAACTTTATAGTATTAGCCATCAGGTGACTCATAGCAGCTATTTTTGATTAGTGTCTTTTCTTGTATTTTTAAAAAGAGCATGTCTTCTTTAAACAGTTCAATATGTCTGTGATTAGTTAAAAATGTAGGTAGCTCTCAGTTGGTCACAGTTTCCTGTTGTCATGGCAAGCGACATTAATTGCTTGGACAACGGGAGCATTCTGTCCAATTCTTTGAAATCAAGAAGGATGTGAAGGAATTGGAGATAGTGCAGACAAGATTTCCATGAATGGTTCTGGGGGTGTGAAATTTCAGTTGTGTGGATAAATTGGAGAAGCTGAAGCTCTTCTCCTTAGAGACGAGAAGGTTCAGAGAAGTTTCATAGGGGTCATCAAAATAGGAGCGGTCTGGGCAGAGTAGATAGAAACTGTTCCCATGGCAGAAAGGTCGTGAACCACAGGACACTGATTTAAAGTGCTAGACTAAAGAATTAAAGATGACATGAGGTAAAACTTTTTCATGCTGTGAGTGGTTACAATCTTACATGTACTATCTGAAAGGAGCGCAGATTATTGAGGCAAATTGGATCAGTGCCTGAAAAGAAAAATATTGCAGGGTTACAGAGAAAGGGTGGGCAAGTAGGTTTAACTAAATTACTTTTGCAGAAAGCCAGAAATGGCTTGATGAGCAAATGGACTTATTCTAGGCTGTAACCATTATATGATTCTTGGGGCAGGATTTTTTGCTCATTTTCCCGCCCTTCCACCCAATTCAGCTGTCCCGCAGACATTTAACATTTGGCGGGGCATTAGTTGACTAACGGTGAGACTTCCTTCCCTAATCAGATTGACAGCCGCTCTGTAGTCCTAGCAGCGCCAGATTCCAGCAGTGGCCACTGCCGGGACTACAACCAGCACAGAAGAAAAGGAGCTAATTGAGGCCGGAATGTATGGGTGGGGCCTGGCTGGCAGGCACCAAGCAAGAAGAGTGAAGCGTTTGGGGGGGCCATGTTTGAGAGGCTGGAGAAGGAGGGTTAAAGGGGTGGGTGGGGGTGTAGTGTGGAAGGGGACGTGCCTCTTGTGGGCATAGGGGTCCCCAAACGGAGGTACCCCCTTGCTTGACATCCGACCAAGAAGCTAAAGCTTGACATGGCCTCCTCCACCCACAGGTAAAATTGTGACAGGGTAGAATGAGGTATTTAAGTGGCCATTAATTGGCCAATTAAGGGCCTCAATAAAATCAAGGATGGCAGGTCACACAACACCTCCACCAACCCCACAAAATGGGAAACAGGCCGGGGATGTGCAGGTGGGTGGCCGTCAGGTCACAGGCGCATTTTATGAGCCCCTCACCTCCCCACCCCAGCCCATGCATTCATACCCACTTGCAGAGGACTGTAAAATTCTGTCATACGATCCTTGGACCCTAGGACTCTTTTTTCCACTCTGTTTACATGTTGATGCTTTTGACAACTTCTGGAATGATACCAAGACAAAAAGATTAAAATTTGAGGATGGGTTGATGGACTAAGCTTGTGTTTCCTTGAATAAGGAAGATTATGGGTTGCTCATAAGGAGTTTTTTTTTTAAAAAAGGCTTGCATTTATATACTGCTTTTTACAACCACCATCAGCCAATGAAGCTCCCTTTGAAGTGCAGTCACTGTTGTAATGTAGGAAATACAGCAGCTAATTTATGTTCAGCAAATTTCCACAAATATCAATGTGATAATGACCAGATAACCAGTCTTTGTGATGTTGATCGAGGGATAAATATTGACCCAGAACACCAGGAATAACCCCCCTGTTCATCTTCAAAACAGTGCCATGGGATCTTTTATGTCCGACCAAGCAGGTAGATAGGGCCTCAGTTTAATGGCTCATCCAAAAGACAGCAGCTCCGACAGTGCAATGAATCCATACTACACTGGAGTGGCAGCCTTGATTTTTGTGTTCAAGCCCTGGAGTAGGACTGGAACCTAGTGATTCTAAAGTTAGTATGCTACCAACTGAGCCATGACTAAGGCTATCAAAGGGTTGATGGGATGGATAGAGAGAAGCTATTTCCTCTGTGTGGGGAATCCAGAACAAGGAACTCTAACCTTAAAATTTGAGTTAAACTGTTTAGTGGTGATGTCAGGAAGCACTCATTCACACAAAGAATGATGGAAATCTCCAACTCTCTCCTCACAAAATGCTGCTGAGGCTGGGTTTGGAACTTGAATTTCAAAACTGGGATTGATGGATTTTTGCTTGGAGAGGCCACTAAGGGTTACAGAAGGAAGGCAGGCAGATAGAGTTAAGGTAGAGATCTGTCATGATCTAAATGAATTGTGGAACAGTCTCATAGGGCTGAATGGCCTACCACTTTCCTATGTTCCTATCACCCTGAGCATTTTTTAAGGCCAGATTTGGGTTCCTGTTGTGCTATCATATTTTCAAACAAACTTTTTCTTTTCAAACTTAATTCAGTCAACCTGCACTTTTTAAAAAATTTATTCGTTCATGAAATTTAGGTGTCGCTGACTAGATCATCTCCCATCCCTAATTCCCCTTGAGAAGGTGGTGGTGAGCTGCCTTCTTGAACCGCTGCAGTCCATGTGATGTAGGCACACCCACAGTGCCGTTAGGGAGGGAATTCCAGGATTTTGACCCAGCGACAATGAAGGAACGGCGATATATTTCCAAGTTAGGATGGTGAGTGGCTTGGAGGGGATCTTCCAGGTGGTGCTAATGTTCCCATGCATCTGTTGCCCCTGCCCTGCCCTATAAGATGATATAATCTTTAATAAAAGTACAGAAAGGGGAAGGATTAATATATCAAGAGATTCTGCTGATGAACATAAAGAGGAAAAAATGATGGTGCAACTATTGCTGACGAGAGTATGTGTTTTGCGTCAATCCACATGACTTGTGGCTGCCTGCTTTAAAATGAGATCTTGATTAAAATGAGAGTTTCATCCAACCTGAACTGCTGTTGTATTGTCCCATATGGAAGGAACAAGTGATTCCACACAGTGCATGATAGGTTCACCTGAGGGACTCACATGTCTTTTCATCAAAGCCTTTCAAGCACAGTGGGAGTTGTTAACACAGCCCCGTTACACTAACAATAAATCTGTTTGGCGAAATGTCCCCCTGTTACATAGTGAATAAAAGGGGACTGGAGATGGGTGAGAAGAATAAAAAAGATGAAACACTACCTTTCACAGGAATAGTTTTTGATCCAAGGAGAATGAGGGGAGATGATATAAACAAATGGCACATTTTAAATTCATAAGGATAAAAACAAAAATCTGTGGCTGCTGGAAATACAAAACAAAAACACAAATACCTGGAAAAACTCAGCAGGTCTGGCAGCATCGGCAGAGAAGAGCAAAGTTGACGTTTTGAGTCCTCATGACACTTCAACAGAACTAAGTAGAAATAGGAAAGGGGTGAAATATAAGCTGGTTTAAGGGGGGTGCGGGGGTGTGGAAGAATGGGGGGGTTGTTGGGACAAGCAAGCAGTGATAGGAGGAGATAACCAAAAGATGTCACAGACAAAAGAACAAAGAGGTGTTGAAGGTGGTGATATTATCTAAAAGAATGTGCTAATTAAAAGTGGAGTGCAGGACAAGCAAAGTAGCTCTAGTGGGGGTGGGGTGAAATAAACCATGGGTAGAATACATTTAAAAATAATGGAAATACGTGATCCAATTTTAAATTCATACCTTTGTCTTTGCCAAAGAGATCTTAAGCCTTCTATAACCTGCTTAAACTTCCAAAAGCAGCAGAAGTGAGTCCTATCCTCGGCGTGACCGCTTCTTCATAATTCCCACTGTCTCCAGTGAACACGTCCAGGTGTATAAACTTATCTACTTGTTAAACTGCATCCCCTCCGAGTGGAATTTATACATCCTCCGGATGTTTGCTGGATGGCAGGAGCTTTAATCCTCTCATTGTGTAATCTCCACGCACATCTTGTCATTTGGCTTATGTATCGGACGTTGCTATGGAATAATGTGAGCTTGGTTGAATTCTTGCCATACAAAGGAGACTCCAGCACCCTTTCGTGCAAGCTGATTGAAGTTAGTGGAAATAAAAAGAGAGAGATGTCATATATACCGACAGCTCACCATCGTTCATTTTACATTATCAGGGTTGAACCCACATGTTGTGTGCTTTTTAGAAGCAGGTGCCAATTGGTTTAGGGTGTGTTAACCATTCAGGCAGATATGTTGTGGTGTACAGAATGTATTCAGCTTGCTTCAACTCCTGGGCTCATTCTGGGGCCCTGCAACAGTATGATCTTGCCAGACCTGATGAGAGGTCTCACCACAAACATTGGGCAGAATAATAGGCTCCCAAATTGGGAGCGTTGCCCACATCTGGCGATGTATTATTGAGCATGATGATGTCTGCGGTGTTCCCGATGTCATCATGCCAGTTTTGTATAGTGTGGTAGGTGGGCAGGCTTAAAAGTTGCATCACCACCTGTGTTATGTAAATTTCAGTAAAGAGGGTTTATTAAGTTTGTTGACGGTCCAATGGACTGCCATAATTCAGTGTGTATGCAATAATAAGCCTTTAAAGTCAGGTTCACACCATAAGACCATAAGACACAGGAGCAGAAATTAGGCTATTCAGCCCATCGAGTCTGCTCCACCATTCAATCATGGCTGATAAGTTTCTCAACCCCAGTCTCCCGCTTTCTCCCTGTAACCTTTGATCCCCTTACCAATCAAGAACCTATCTATCTCGGTCTTAAATACACTCAATGACCTTGCCTCCACAGCCTTCTGTGGCAATGAATTCCATAGATTCACCACTCTCTGGCTAAAGAGGTTTCTCCTCATCTCTGTTCTAAAAGGTCTTCCCTTTACTCTGAGGCTGTGCCCTTGGGTCCTAATCTCTCCTACTAATGGAAACATCTTCCCCACGTCCACTCTATCCAGGCCTTTCAGTATTCTGTAAGTTTCAATCAGATCCCCCCTCATCCTTCTAAACTCCATCGAGTATAGACCCAGAGTCCTCAAACGTTCCTCATATGTTAAGCCTTACATTCCTGGGATCATTCTCGTGAATCTCCTCTGGACGCTCTCCAGGGCCAGCACATCCTTCCTGAGATACGGGGCCCAAAATTGCCCACAATATTCTAAATGTGATCTGACCAGAGCCTTACAAAGCCTCAGGAGCACATCCCTGCTTTTATATTCTCGAAATAAATGCCAACATTGCATTTGCCTTCCTAACTACCAACTCAACCTGCAAGTTAACCTGAAGAGAATCCTGGACTAGGACTCCCAAGTCCCTTTGCACTCCAGATTTCTGAATTCTCTGATAAAAACAAAAAACTGCAGATGCTGGAAATCCAAAACAAAAACAGAATTACCTGGAAAAACTCAGCAGGTCTGGCAGCATCGGCGGCGAAGAAAAGAGTTGATGTTTCGAGTCCTCATGACCCTTCGACAGAACTAAGTAGAAATAGGAAAGGGGTGAAATATAAGCTGGCTTAAGGTGTGTGTGTGAGGGTTGGGGGGGTGGGGGTGGGGGTGGAGGTGGATTGGGTGGGGGGAGAGAAGTGGAAGGGGTTGGTGTGGTTGTAGGGACAAACAAGCAGTGATAGAAGCAGATCGTCAAAAGATATCACAGACAACAGAACAAAAGAACACATAGGTGTTGAAGTTGGTGATATATATCTAAACGAATGTGCTAATTAAGAATGGATGGTAGGGCACTCAAGGTATAGCTCTAGTGGGGGTGGGGGGAGCATAAAAGATTTAAAAATATTTAAAAATAATGGAAATAGGTGGGAAAAAGAAAAATCTATATAATTTATTGGAAAAAAACAAAAGGAAGGGGGAAGAAACAGAAAGGGGGTGGGGATGGAGGAGGGAAATTTTTTTTTTCCAATAAAAAACCTATTTCCATTATTTTTAAATATTTTTAAATCTTTTATGCTCCCCTCACCCCCACCAGAGCTATACCTTGAGTGCCCTACCATCCATTCTTAATTAACACATTTGTTTAGATATATATCACCAACTTCAACACCTATGTGTTCTTTTGTTCTGTTGTCTGTGACATCTTTTGATGATCTGCTTCTATCACTGCTTGCTTGTCTCTACAACCACAGCCCCCCCTCCACTTCTCTCCCCCCACCCAACCCATCCTACCCCCACCCCCCCACACACACACACACCTTAAACAAGCTTATATTTCACCACTTTCCTATTTCTACTTAGTTCTGTCGAAGGGTCATGAGGACTCGAAACGTCAACTCTTTTTTTCTCCGCCGATGCTGCCAGACCTGCTGAATTTTTCCAGGTAATTCTGTTTTTGTTCTGAATTCTCTCCCCATTTAGAAAATAGTCTATGCCTCTATTCTTCCTACCAAAGTGCATGACCTCACACTTCCCCACGTTGTATTCCATCTGCCACTTCTTTGCCCATTCTCCTACCCTGTCCAAATCCTTCTGCAGCCTCCCTGCCTCCTCAATACTACCTGTCCCTCCACCTATCTTTGGATCATCTGCAAACTTAGCCAGGATGCCCTCAGTTCCTTCATCTAGATCATTAATGTATAAAGTGAAAAGTTGTGGTCCCAACATTGACCCCTGCAGAACTCCACTAGTCACCGGCCGCCATCCTGTGAAGGATCCCCTTATCCCCACTCTTTGCCTCCTGCCAGACAACCAATCTTCTATCCATGCTAGTACCTTGCCTCTAACACCATGGGCTCTTATCTTACTGAGCAGCCTCCTGTGCGGCACCTTGTCATAGGCCTTCTGGAAGCCCAGGTAGATAACATCCATTGGCTCTCCTTTGTCTAACCTACTCGTTACCTCCTCAAAGAATTCTAACAGCTTTATCAGACATGACTTCCCCTTGATGAAACCATGCTGACTTTGCCTGATTTTACCATGCACTTCCAAATATTCTGAAAGCTCATCCTTAATAATGGACTCTAAAATCTTACCAATGACCAAGGTCAGGCTAAATTGGCCTGTAATTTCCCATCTTTTGCCTCACTGCATTCTTAAACAGGGGGGTTACATTAGCGATTTACCAGTCCTCTGGGACCCTCCCTGACTCCAGTGATTCCTGAAAGATCACCACTAACGCCTCCACTATCTCTTCAGCTATCTCCTTCAGAACTCTGGGGTGTAATGCATCTGGTCCAGGTGATTTATTCACCTTCAGACCTTTCAGTTTTCCTAGCACCTTCTCCTTGGTAATGGCCACCATACTCACCTCTGCCCCCCGACTCTCTTGAACTTTGGGGATGTCACTCGTGTCTTCCACTGTGAAGACTGACGCAAAGTACCTATTCAGTTCCTCCGCCGTTTCTTTGTTCCCCACTACTACTTCTCCAGTGTTATTTTCCAGGGGCCCAATGTCCACTTTTGCCTCTCTCCTACCCTTTATATATCTAAAAAAAAAAACTCTTGCAATCTTCTTTTATATTACTGGCTAGTTTACCCTCATATTTAATCTTCTCCCTCCTTATTTCTTTTTTAGTTGTCTTCTGTTGGTCTTTGTAGGCTTCCCAATCCCACTGCTCTTCGCCGCATTGTATGCTTTCTCTTTAGCTTTTATGCTGTCCCTGACTTCCCTTGTCAGCCATGGTTGCCTCGTCCTCCCTTTAGTATGCTTCTTCTTCCTAGGGATGAGTTTTTGCTGTGTCTCCCAAATTACTCCCAGAAACTCCTGCCATTGCTGTTCCACTGTCTTTCCTGCTCGGCTCATCTCCCAGTCAATTCTGGCCAGCTCCTCCCTCATGCCTCTGTAGTTGCCTTTATTCAACTGTAATACTGTTACATCTGATTCCAGCTTTTTCCTCTCAAATTGCAGGGTAAATTCTATCATATTATGGTCAATTCCACCTAAGGGTTCCTTCACCTTAAGCTCCCTTATCAAATCTGCCTCATTACACATCACTAAATCTAGAATTGCCTGTTCCCTAGTGGGCTCCACCACAAGCTGCTCCAAAAAGCCATCTCGTAGACATTCCACAAATTCCTTTTCTTGGGATCCACTACCAACCTGATTTTCCCAGTCTACTTGCATATTGAAATCCCCCATGATCACTGTAACCTTGCCTTTCTTACACACCTTTTCTATCTCCTGGTGTATCTTGAGCCCCACATCCTGACTACTGTTCGGAGACCTGTACATAACTCCCATTATGTTTTTTTTAACCTTTGCGGTTCCTCAACTCTACCCACACAGATTCTACATCATTTGACCCTACATCATTTCTTGCTATTGATTTAATTTCATTCCTTACTAACAAAGCAACCCCACCCCCTCTGCCAACCCACCTATCTTTTCAATAGGATGTATATTCTTGGATATTTAGCTCCCAGTCCTGATCCCCTTGCAGCCATGTCTCCGTAATGCCCATCGCATCATACCTGCCAATTTCAATCTGCGCCACAAGCTTATTTACCTTATTTCGTATACTGCGTGCATTCAGATACAACACCTTCAGTCCTGTATTTCCTGTCCCCTTTCTCATTGTTGTCCCTTTATCTGATGTGCTTGAAGTTAGATTCCTAGCCTTTTCCAAACACTGTCCTATTTTGTGTTCTGGAGGATTTAATAGCCTCTCCTGGGCTCTCCTTTCTTTTCAGTTTTTTCATAATTTTCCATGAAGTTGAATCCACCTCCCCCACACGCTAACCTGCTGCTTTGTTTCCCATTAGTCATACTTCTTGGAGTTTCACCCTTCCTTCCCACCCTACCCCCACCCCCCACTTTCTAGTTTAAAGTCCTGTTGACCACCCTATTTACCCGTTTCGCTAGACCGTTGGTCCCAGATCGGTTCAGGTGGAGACCGTCCCAACGGTACAGATCCCTCCTGTTCCAATACTGATGCCAATGCCCCACGAAATGGAACCTCTCTTTCCCACACCACTCCTTTAGCCACGTGTTTACGTCCCTTATTCTCACGTCCCTATGCCAATTTGCACATGGCTCGGGTAGTAATCCAGAGATTATAACCCTTGAGGACCCGTTCTTTAATTTAGTTCCTAGTTCCTGATAATCCCCAAACAGGTCCTCTTTCCTAGTCTTACCTATGTTATTTGTCCCGACGTGGACCACAACAACTGGATCCTCCCCCTCCCTCTCCAATATACTTTCAAGCCGGTCAGAGATGTCCGCCACCCTGGCACCGGGCAGGCGACATACTATGCGGGACTCTCAATCCTGCTTATAAAGGAAGCTATCACTTCCCCTAATTATAGAATCCCCTACAACTACCACTTGTCTTTTTGCTCCCCCCTCTTGAATGGCCTCCTGTGCCACGGTGCTGTGGTCAGCTGGCTCATCCTCCCTACAGCCCTGTTCCTCATCCACACAGGGAGCAAGTACCTCATACCTGTTGGACAAGGTCAAGAGTTGAACCTCTGTTCCTGAACACAGGATCCCTCTACCTGCCTCACTTGCAGTCACACCCTGCTGACCCTGACCACTGACCGGACTTGAGGTACTTAGTCTACCAGGTTCTGACCGCCCCCTGATACAAAGCGTCCAGGTTACTCTCCCCCTCCCGGATGTGCTGCAGCGTCCAGAGCTCGGAATTCAGCTCATCAATTCTGAGCCAGAGTTTCTCCAGCAACCAACACTTGCTGCAGATGTGGTCACTGCAGCTCACAATGGGATCTGCCAGCTCCCACATCATACAGCTACAGCGCATCACCTGCCCAGCCATCTCTACTTAGATAATTAATTTATTAATTAGCTTTGCAGTGTTTTTTTTTCAAATTTGGTGCAGATTTCCTACCAACCAATCAAGTCACAGCTTTCCAGTGATGTCACTTTTTCAGTTTTGGCTTCAGTTATTCTATGCTTCTCCCTCCGATTCTGCTCCCTAGAGACAAGGCCACGAAGCCCAGAGATAAGTTAGATTTATACTCACTGCTCCGGTGCTCCTCCCTCCGAGTCTGCTCCCTGGATTTATTCGCTAATCAGCTGCTTTTTCTTTAAAATCCACTTTCAGAAGAGTGTCCCTCGCAGGTCTGGTGCACTCCTGAAGACACTGCCTCTTCCTCTCTCTTTTTTTTTAGGTTTGAGGAGGAGGGAGGGATGGAAACAGTGTAGCAATGTAATGTTTGGGGCTATTCCGTCCTTTGACGGTGGGTCCTCCTCGCTTCCCTCCTGAGTCGTGGTGGCTGCGATGACTTCTCCCAGAATGCTTCATTCACTTCTCACCAGCGCCCTCTGTTGGATGCCCTTCCTCCTCTTGAGTGCAAGAGTCCATCTCCTCGATTCCCTCCTGAGTCGCGGTGGCTGCAATGACTTCTCCAAGAATGCTTCAGTCACTTCTCACCAGCGCCCACTGTTGCCATTGCCTAGTTCCCATTTTTTGAAGAGGAAGCTTGTTCGGCCAGATTAAGAGCTGCAGCCGATGTATCTATGCGATCTGAGACTGTTGGCAGCGCTTTTTTGAATGAGTGGCGAGTATCCATTTTAAAATAAAATGAGTTATTAGCCTTGTCTTAGCTGCCGAGTGATCTGCCGAGTGCTATATTTTGTTCCTGGTCATCTTCCAGGGCCGAAGGACAGGATTTTGAGGTCGTCGGGTGGGCACTGTGAATAATATCCCAGCCTAGCCAGTGATGCCCACACCCCATGAATGAATTAAAGAAACTACTTATTCAAAGTCTCTGCAATTTCCTTGTTTCCCATTGTTGATTTCCCAGTCTCATTATCTAAGGTTCCAATGTTTACCTTTGCCACTCTTTTTTATATAATTGCAAAAGCTCTTCCTGTCTTTTTAATTTCTTTATTCTTTCATGCTGTCGCTGGCAAGGTCAGCATTTGTTGCCCATCCCTAATTGCCCTTGCACTGAGTTGGCTTGCTTGGTCAATTCAGAGACCAGTTACGAGTCAACCACATAGAATCAAATG
Source organism: Carcharodon carcharias (assembly GCF_017639515.1). NCBI lineage: Eukaryota > Metazoa > Chordata > Chondrichthyes > Lamniformes > Lamnidae > Carcharodon > Carcharodon carcharias. Next base: position 17,314,217 of record NC_054468.1, on the reverse strand, counting down.
GCACAGAAAGTGCCACTTGGCTCATTGTGTCTGCCCTGCTTAACGATGAGCCAGCCAGCCAGCCTAATCCCACTTTCCAGCATTTGGTCTATAGCCCTGCAGATACCTTTTAATTGGGTTGAGGGTTCCTGCCTCGACTACCCTTTCAGGCAATGAGTTCCAGACTGCTATAGCCCGCTGGGTGAAAAGCTTTTCCTCATCTTTTTTTTTAATTCATTCACGCGATGGAGGCTTCACAGACTGTGTCAGCATTTATTGTCCATCCCTAGTTGCCCTTGAGAAGGTGGTGGTGAACTGCCTTCTTGAACAGCTGCAGTTTACTAAAACCCGCTTTCACAGCCATATCTCCTTTCTCAGTGACTGTCTCTGTCTCCGACTTACCCCACGTGGATTTCAACTGAAATTCCACCCCTCATGTTTCGAACCCATCCAGGATTACAGGTATCTCCGGGACATAAAACGTTTCTCGGACTGCTGTTCCCGTCACATTCTGAGATCCACACTCAGTGCCATGCACCGCCATATGAACACACTCGACCTCTCCCTCCAGCAGCACCGCCGTACCCTTTTTCAAAGCTGCGCGTGCCCCCCAGTTTCATTTTATTCTTCGGCTCATCCGACGCCTCAACAAGAAACTTTTTCTCTTTCTCTCAAGTGCTAAGGAACGCAAGCTCCAACAACTCATCGACACCAACACCCATCTAGGACCCTCCACCCCTGCCTGTCCCTCATCCCCACCCCATCTTCCAATCCCAGCCCCGGCCGTGTATTCACTATACCCACTGACCTTCCCCTCTCCGATGCTGAACGTTCAGTGCTCAGCAAAGGACTTAGTTTCATACCCTTACGCCCTCACCTCAATGAATTTCGGGCTCGGCACGACGCTGAGCTCTTCTTCCGCCGTCTTCGTCTCCGGGCTCACTTCTTTGGGCAGGAGTCCTCTCCCAGTTCAACGGATCCTTTTACCCATCTCCAATATTCTCCCTCCACCTGGACCCCTCCCTCTGGATTCTTACCTTCTCTCGATCTTTTCATTGAGAACTGTCGGTGCGACATTAGTCGTCTCAATTTCTCTGCTCCTCTCACCCATTCTAACCTGTCTCTCTCTGAACTTACTGCACTCCATTCTCTCAGGTCCAACCCTGACATTGTCATCAAACCCGCTGACAAGGGTGGTGCTGTTGTTGTCTGGCGCACTGACCTCTACCTCGCGGAGGCTGAGCGTCAACTCGCAGCCACTTCCTCCTACCTCTCCCTGGACCATGACCCCACCACTGAACATCAAGCCATTGTTTCCAGGACTGTCACTGACCTCATCTCCTCTGGGGATCTCCCTCCCACAGCTTCCAACCTGATAGTCGCCCAACCTCGGACGGCCCGCTTCTATCTCCTACCCAAAATCCACAAACAGAACTGCCCCGGTAGACCGATCGTCTCAGTTTGCTCCTGCCCCACGGAACTCATTTCTCGTTATCTTGACTCCCTTCTCTCTCCCCTTGTCCAGTCCCTTCCCACCTACATCCGTGATTCCTCTGACACCTTACGTCACATCAACAATTTCCAGTTCCCTGGCCCCAACCGCTTCCTCTTCACCATGGACGTCCAATCCCTCTACACCTCCATCCCCCACCAGGATGGTCTGAGGGCCCTTAGCTTCTTCCTCGAACAGAGGCCCGAACAATCCCCATCCACCACTACTCTCCTCCGTCTGGCTGAACTTGTTCTCACGCTGAACAATTTCTCCTTCAACTCCTCTCACTTCCTCCAAATAAAAGGTGTGGCTATGGGTACCCGCATGGGCCCCAGCTATGCCTGTCTCTTTATGGGGTATGTGGAACATTCCTTGTTGCAGTCCTACTCCGGCCCCTTTCCACAACTCTTTCTCCGGTACATCGATGATTACTTCGGTGCCGCTTCATGCTCTCGTCGGGACTTGGAAAAATTTATTAATTTTGCTTCCAATCTCCAGCCCTCCATCATTTTCACGTGGTCCATCTCTGACACTTCCCTTCCCTTCCTTGACCTCTCTGTCTCAATCTCTGAGACTGTCCACCAATATCCATTACAAACCCACCGACTCCCACAGCTACCTCGACTACAGCTCCTCACACCTCGCTTCCTGTAAGGACTCCATCCCATTCTCTCAGTTCCTTCGCCTCCGTCGCATCTGTTCCGATGATGCTACATTCAAAAACAGTTCCTCTGACATGTCCTCCTTCTTCCTTAACCGAGGTTTTCCACCCACGGTCGTTGACAGGGCCCTCAACCGTGTCCGGCCCATCTCCCGCGCATCCGCCCTCACGCCTTCTCCCTCCCAGAAACATGATAGGGTCCCCCTTGTCCTCACTTATCACCCCACCAGCCTCCGCATTGAAAGGATCATCCTCCGCCATTTCCGCCAACTCCAGCATGATGCTACCACAAACACATCTTCCCTTCACCCCCTTATCGGCATTCCATAGGGATCGCTCCCTCCGGGACACCCTGGTCCACTCCTCCATCACCCCCTACTCCTCAATCCCTCCTATGGCACCACCCCATGCCCACGCAAAAGATGCAACACCTGCCCCTTCACTTCCTCTCTCCTCACCGTCCAAGGACCCAAACACTCCTTTCAAGTGACGTAGCATTTCACTTGCATTTCCCCCAACTTAGTCTACTGCATTCGTTGCTCCCAATGTGGTCTCCTCTACATTGGAGAGACCAAACGTAAACTGGGCGACCACTTTGCAGAACACCTGCGCTCTGTCCGCAAGAATGACCCAAACCTCCCTGTCGCTTGCCATTTTAACACTCCACCCTGCTCTCTTGCCCACATGTCTGTCCTTGGCTTGCTGCATTGTTCCAGTGAAGCCCAACGCAAACTGGAGGAACAACACCTCATCTTCCGACTAGGGACTTTACAGCCTTCCGGACTGAATATTGAATTCAACAACTTTAGGTCGTGAGCTCCCTCCCCCATCCCCACCCCCTTTCTGTTTCTCCCTTCCTTTTTTTTCCAATAAATTATAAAGATTTTCCTTTTCCCACCTATTTCCATTATAAAAAAAAACCCCACTAGAGCTATACCTTGAGTGCCCTACCATCCATTCTTAATTAGCACATTCGTTTAGCTAATATCACCAACTTTAACTTTAACACCTATGTGTTCTATTGTACTATTGTCGTTCACATCTTTTGATGATCTGCTTCTATCGCTGCTTGTTTGTCCCTACAACCACACCCCCCCCCACCTCTCTCTCTCTCTATCTCTCCGCCCCCCACACACACACCTTAAACCAGCTTATATTTCAACTCTTTCTTGAACTCGAACTCAAGTTCTGCCGAAGGGTCATGAGGACTCGAAACGTCAACTCTTTTCTTCTCCGCCGATGCTGCCAGACCTGCTGAGTTTTTCCAGGTAATTCTGTTTTTGTTTTGGATTTCCAGCATCCACAGTTTTTTTGTTTTTATCGCAGTCCATGTGGTGTAGGTACACACGCAGTGCTGTTAGGAAGGGAGTTCCAAGATTTTGACCCAGCGACAGTGAAGGAATGGCAATATATTTCCAAGTCAAGACAGTGAGTGATTTGGAGGGGAACTTCCAGGTGGAGGTGTTCCCATGTATCTGCTGCCCTTGCCCTTCTAGATGGTAGTGGTTGTGGGTTTGGTAGGTGCTATCTAAGGATCCATGGTGAATTCCTGCAGTGCATCTTGTAGATGGCACACACTGTTGCTATTGTGCGTCGGAGGTGGAGGGAGTGAATGTTTGTGGAGGTGATGTCAATCAAGCAGGCTGTTTTGTCCTGGACGGTGTCAAGCTTCTTGAGTCCTGCGGGAGCTGCACTCATCCAAGCAAGTGTGGAGTATTCCATCACACTCCTGACTTGTGACTTGTCTAGTCTTTCTACCAATCATTTTAAATCTATGACCCCTAGTCCCTGACCTCTCTGTTAAGGTAAATAGGCCTTTCCCATTCACCGTATCCTGACCTCTCACAATTTTGTATGTCTCGATCAAATCTCCGCTCACCCTGCTCTATTCCAAGGAAAACAACCCCAACCTATCCAACCTTTCCTCATAGCTGCATTTTTTTCCAGTCTTGACAACATCCTTCTAAGTCTTCTCTGTAACCCCTCTAGTGCAATTACATCCTTTCTGTAATGAGGTGACCAGAAGTGCACATAGTACTCAAGTTGTGGCCTAACTAATGATTTATACAGTTCCAGCATAACCTCCCTACTCTTATAATCTATACCTCGGGTAATAAAGGAAATGATTATATCTGCCTCCTTAATCACCTTATTGATCCGTCTTGCTACATTCAGGGATCTGTCGGAATTCATTCCAAAGTCCCTCACTTCCTCCACACCTCTCAGTATTCTCCCATTAATTGTGTGTTCCTTTGCCTTTTTTGATCTCCCCAAATGCATCACCTCACACTTCTCCAGGTCAGATTCCATTTGCCACTTTGCCCACCTGACCAGTCCATTGATATCCCCCCACAGTCTACAGCAATCCTCCTCGCTACCAACCACCGAGCCAATTTTTGTGTTGGCCGCAAACTGCTTAATCATGCCCTCTACATTTAAGTCCAAATTGTTAATACATACCACAAAAAGCAAGGGATCTAGGACTGAGTCCTGCAGAATCCCACTGGAAACAGCCTTCCAGTCACAAAAACACCTGTCAACAATTACTCTTTGATTCCTGCCACTGAGTCAATTTTGTATCCAGCTTGCTACTTTCCCCTGGATAACATAGGCTTTTACTTTTTTACCCAGTCTGCTATATGGGACTTTATCTAAAGCCTTGCTAAAATCCATGTAGACTACCACTTCAACTGTACTACCCTCATGAATCCTCCTTGTTACTTCCGCAGAAAACTCAATCAAGTTAGTCACACGATCTTCCCTTAACCAATCCATGCTGACTATCTTTGGTTAATCCATGCCTTTCTAAATGACAGTTTATCCTGGCTCTCAGAATAGATTCCAATAATTTGCCCACTACCAAGGTTAGACTGACTGGCCCGCAATTATTCAGCCTTTCCCTCGCTCTCTTTTTAAACAAAGGTACAATATTAGCAGTGCTCCAATCTTTCAGCAACACACCTGTCTCCAATGAGGATTGGAAAATGATGGTCAGGCCTTCCGCTATTACCTCTCTGGCTTCTTTTAACAGCTTGGGGTGCATTTCATTCGGCCCTGTTGATTTATCCACTTTCAAGGATGCTAATCTCCTTAATACTTCCTCTCTCCCTATGTTCACACTCCTACTCCTTAACTACAATATCTGCATCATCCCCCTCTTTTGTGAAAACAGATGCATTGAGAGCTACACCCACATCCTCTGCCTCCACACATAGGTTACCTTTTTGGTCTTTTATATGTCCTACTCTTTTATTAGTTATCCTCTTACTCTTAACATATTGATAAAAGATCTTTGGGCTCTCCTGGATTTTGCTTGCCAACATCCTTTCATGCTTTCTTTTGCTTTCCTAATTTCCTTTTTGATTTCACTGCCCCCCCCCCCCCCCACCCCCCCACACCCACCCCGATCCTTTCTTTCCATACCCCTCTCGGCTTTCTGTAGTATTGAGTTCTCAGTGCCTGACATAAGCTTTCCTTTTCTGCCTTATCTTACCCTGTAAGCTCCTTGACATTCAGGGGGCTCTGTATTTGGACATCCCACCCTTTTTCTTTGTGAGAACATGTTTATTCTGAACCCCTTCAATCTCCCCTTTGAAAGCCTCCCACTGCTCTGACACTGATTTACCTTCAAGAAGCTGTTTCCAGTCCACCTTTGCTAAATCACCCCTCAGCTTAGTGAAATAGGCCTTGCCCCAATTCAGAACTCTAATTCCTGTTCTATTTTTCTTTTCTTTTCCATAATTATGTTAAAGCTAACTGAATTATGATAACTACCACCAAAATGCTCTCCCACTGTCACTCTTTCCACCTGCCCAGCTTCATTTTCTAAAACTAAGTCCAGAACTGCACCCTCTCTTACTGGACTTGCTGCATACTAGCCGCAAAAGCTCTCCTGAATGGACCTTAAGAATTCTGTTCCCTCAATTTCTTTCACACTAAACCTATCCCAGTTAATATTGGGGTCGTTAAAAACCCCTACTATTACTGCCCTACTGTTATTGCACGTCTCAGAAATTTACCTACATATTTACTCTTCCATCTCCCTCTGAGTGTTTGGGGTCTAATGTGCACCCCCTGATGTGTGGCTGCCCATTAGTTGTTCCTTAGCTCAATCCATATGGACTTATTTGATGATCCCTATAACATATCACCCCTCCTCACAGCTGTAATTGTATCTTTGACCAAAATTTTAAACATTCCCCCTCCTTTTTTATTCGCCTCTCCACCTTGTCTGAAAACCCTGTAACCAGGAGCATTGAGCTGCCATTCCTGTCCCTCCTTAAGCTATGTTTCTGTACTAGCTATGATTTCATTCTGCCACATTCCTATCTGTATCCTCAGCTCAACTGCTTTATTTGTTATGCTCAAATTGAAGTCGATACTCTTGAGCACTGCCAAACTCATTTTTATTTTCTAGCCTTTGTTTCCTCTGCCTTCCAGACTCATTCACTAATTTTCTGCCTTCCATTATTATTCTTGATTTTGTCCCAACTGAATCTGCCCTCAGGTCCCATCACCCTCGCCAAACTAATTTAAACCTTCCCCAACAGCACTAGCAAAACAAAACGCAAGGAACTCAGTCCAGGTTTTTTTCTGGTGCAAGACATCGGATCTGTACAGGTCCCATCTACCCCAGAGATGGTCCCAATGTCACAAAAATCTAAAGCCCTCCCTCCTGCACTAACTTTCCTGCTATGAATTCTTCTGCCTTATCCTCCATTCCCTGTACTCACTTACACGTGGCACTGGGAGTAATCCAGAGATTACAATTTATAAAAGTCCTGCTTGTTAATTTTCTACCTAGCTTCCCAAGTTCTGACTGCAGGACAACGTCCCTCTTTCTACGTATGCCATTGGTTCCAGTGTGGACCATGACTGCTGGCTGTTCATCCTCCCCACTCAGGATCCTCTGCAGCCACTCAGTGACACCCTTGGCCCTGGGACAAGGGAGACAACACACCATCCTGGATTCATGTCTGCAGTAGCAGAAACACCTACCTGCTCCCCTAACTATTCAGAGGCAGTATAATGTGGATAAATGTGAGGTTATCCACATTGGTAGTGAAAACAGGGAGGCAGATTATTATCTGAATGGCTATAAATTGAGAGAGGGGAATGTGCAATGAGACCTGGATGTCCTCGTACACCAGTCGCTGAAGGTACATGCAGGTGCAGCAGGCGGTAAAAAAGGCAAATGGTATGTTGGCCTTCATAGCCAGAGAATTTAAGTACAGGAGCAGGGATGCCTTGCTGCAATTATACAGGGCCTTGGTGAGACCACACTTGGAAGATTGTGTGCAGTTTTGGTCTCCTTATCTGAGGAAGGATGTTCTTGCTATAGAGGGAGTGCAGCGAAGGTTTACCAGACTGATTCCTGGGAAGGCGGGACTGACATATGAGGAGAGATTGAGTCGGTTAGGATTATAGTCGCTGGAGTTCAGAAGAATGAAGGGGGGAGATCTCATAGAAACCTATAAAATTCTAACAGTGCTAGACAGGATAGATGCAGGAAGGATGTTCCTGATAATGGGGGAGTCCAGAACCAGGGGGTCACAGTCTGAGGATATGAGGAAGACCATTTAGGACTGAGATGAGGAGAAATTTCTTCACCCAGAGAGTGGTGAGCCTGTGGAATTCGCTACCACCAAGTAATTGAGGCCAAAACATTGTATGTTTTCAAGAAGGAGTTAGATATACCTCTTGGGGCAAAAGGGATTAAAGGATTTTGGGAGAAAGTGGGAGCAGACTATTCAGTTGGATGATCAGCCATGATCATGATGAATGGTGGAGCAGGCTTGAAGGGCCAAATGGCCTACTCGTACGCTATCTTACAAATAGTGGCGATGCACACATGAATAAAGTAAAACCAATGTAATGTGAAATATTTCCAAGTGTCATGCTAATGTAATAATTTTCATTATATTATTGTGATTTATTGTAAAAGCGGGGTATGGCTTAGTTTCTCCATGTGGGTGTGTGTGTGTGTGTGATTTAATTGAATTGGAGATGGGTGGTCTGGAGCTTTTGAATTATCAACAGAAGCTAGGTTTGAAATGCTAAATACGTAAACACGGCTAAAGTTGTAGAATGTGAGGTGTGAGAAAAATTTCCATTTTTAGGTAAATTAGGTTAGTTTGAATTTCAAAGAGATGTAAGATCCCTAACCAGAAAAAGCTAAGCCAAACAGTATGTTTATTTTTGCCAAAGATAGCTGATAAAATTAGCACTATGAAAAGATTTGTATTATGAGAGGGGTAAAGTTCCATAGACATATCAAAACAATGGAATTTGCATTAAAAGGGGAGAAACATGTATAAAGGAGATGAGCCTATGTGTAAGAGGAGAAGGAATTCTAAGAACTAACACAAGTGTGAAAAGTCTCCAGCCTCTACGTATCAAGTTGCTGTCTACAGATCGAAGCTGAGAAAATGCACTTTGAAACTCACTGTCCAGAGTATAGCATGGCTCTGCCTGGATCTGTTCAAATTTATTTGTTTTTACTGTTGCCTTAACGGAGGTGTAGCTGGGGGTCAGATTAATTAGGGGTTTTAGGAATTCTTATAATAGCAATTTTTAGACTTATGTATGGGCTCGAAATCTTTTCTTTTGTTAATAAATGTTTAATTTAGTTTTCTAAAAAACCTCTGATGTAATGGTAGTCTTATTACCTCTGAACTCAGGGCATGCATCTCGAAATAAAATACAAATTGCAAAACAGTTGTGACCACGTGATCAAGTTTTTCCTGTGGATTTGACCTGCCTGGCACACATCATCTGCCATATCGTAACACAAGTGAAAGTAAATTTAAAAAACACCAATGCCACCTTTGTGCTGTTAAATCTTATGTTAATCGTAATAGGCAGAAAGATGTGACCATGATGCAGCACCACCCTGTTTGACCAGGGGGTTCTTTTACAGCACACCCTTACCTGCAACCTTGTCAGTTGATGATGGGATTCACCAATGAAAAGCTTCCCCTGCCATTGAATCACTTGTGTTTTCATGTATGTCTTGGCACTTAGAATTTTAACTGTAATTGTGTGGGGAAACGGGAAAATGAGAGCATAAGAGGCGCACAGTTTCGGATTTGGCGTTGGAAGCGGCAGGCTTTTGGTACAATCCTAGCTAATGTTTTAGGTGGATAACGATAGGATCTGACAAAGATCTTCAACCTCACAGGAGTATTTAGGGCTTATTTCCCACATATAATACCTCACATGTATTTGCTGAATTTCAACCATGTTGCAAATATCTAGTTCATGGGTAGAATTTTCCGCTTGGCGTGCAGGCGCGTGCCTGACGCGCTCAAGTGTAAAATAGCGTGCGATGATGCTGGGCGAGCATCCCAACGTCACGGCGCTCTTGCGCGGTATTTCGGACTGCGGCATGTGCAAGAGTCAGCAGCGCACCCGCTGACAATCGAGAGGCCTGTAAAGGCCATTAAAATTTCAGTTAACCGGGATTTCTCGCTGCCCATCCAAGATTACGCTTGGCGGGCAGGTGAATCAGCCAGGTGGCCCTTGCATTTTTGAGGAAACCTCATCCGAGGGTGGGATGAGGTTTCCGAGATTAACTTAAAAAAGATAAAAAATGTGTGGACATAATTTTCCAACACCCGCATGTTGAGGTAACTCATTTTGACGCTTTTTCTGGATTTCACATTATGTTTTTATTGATTTTTTTAAAGTCATCAGCTCCCTGAGGCAGCTCTCTGCCTTCAGGGAGCTTTCCTTCCACGTTCGCCCGCTGACTTCAGCGCTCGCCGTCCTCCCGCCCCCACCCCGGCAGCGCTGAGCCTTTGAGTGCGCCTTTCACCCTGGCTCCCCATTAATTGGACATCGGGGGCCGATTGCAGCCAACGGTCTGTCCCCCGGCCATACCCGAGCTTGCCGATCACAGCCATCCACCAACCTGAAAATTCTACCCATGGTCCCTGTGTTTTAAGTTATAGCGAATGGTTTGGAAATTAAAGTTTAACTGTAAAAAATGGGATAGATGCAATTAAAACAAATTGGAGTTGATTACGTTAAAAAAAAAGGCAGGAGCCACGTTGGCTGAAAAGATTAACATATAGAAAGGTGATGTCATAAAACAACAGGTGGACTTACTTAGATATAGTTGGAGTTGATTACGTTAAAAAAAAAGGCAGGAGCCACGTTGGCTGAAAAGATTAACATATAGAAAGGTGATGTCATAAAACAACAGGTGGACTTACTTAGCTATGTAGCTGGTGATGTGATGCTTTCAACCTTGCATCAAAGGCATTCCAGAGAGAACGGACGATTGATCTAAATTAGTTTAAAAGTATTTCAGTTAACCCCGAATGGATGTAAAACCCCTTTACTTATTCAGATCAAATAAGAAACTGTAAACGAGAGATAATAAATCTAAAGGTCGGTTTGAGGGCATTTCAGAGCAGGCGATCATCATGGAGTTGAGCGGAGCTTAGGGAAATTATCTGGTGGGAAGCAGGCAGTGCTGGTTCAAAGAACCAGGAGCTAGGGGAAGTTGGCAGAAGCCGGGGGAAAGCATCAAGATCTGGGTCAAAGAACCAGGAGCTATGGGAAATTGGCCTGCTCGGTGAGTGGTGGCCCAAGGCATGGGTTTCAGAGTCTCTCTATCTCCACATACTCGCAGTTGCTCAATAGTGAGCCTAACAGCAGCAAACATGGGAGAGAAACAGGCTGCGATTGGAGAAGCAGTCCCCTGCAGAAATCTTCAAATTCACTGACCCATCTTACCGGCATTTTCAACATTAGCTCCGGGGGACGTGTGTAGGGCAAGCCTGCTATGGAGGACACAAGTAATATTCCAGAAATAGCTGGTTAATCAAGAAACGGAAGTGAGGAAGGAACTCAAGGAAACTGCCATCACCAGGAAAGTGGTACTGATGCAATTTGTTGGAACTACGGGTTGACAAGTCCCCGGGCCCTGAAGGACTTCATCCTAGGGTCTCAAAAGAAATGGCTAGTGAGATAGCTGATGCGTTGGTTGTAATTTTCCGAAATTCCCTAGATTCAGGAAGATTCTATTAGATTGGAAAATAGCGAATGTAACTTCTTTATTCAAAAAGCGAGGGAGGCAAAAAGTAAGAACCTACCGGCCAGTTAGCGTAACATGTCATAGGGAAAATGTTCAAAACTATTATTAATGATGTTATAGCGGGCACTTAGAAAAAATTATGGCAATTAGGCAGAGTCAACTTGGTTTTGTGAAAGTGAATTCATGGGCTGAATCTTACCTATGTTGGGTGGGCTGGGTGGGCGATTGGCTGTGCCCCGCCATTTTATGCAGGTGGGACAAATAAGGCCCACTCAGCATAATACATGTTCTGTAGCGCTCACTAGCATTCTGTAACCTGTGCGGTTGGCCGGGGTGGGGGGAGGAGGGAGAGTTGGGGCCTGCACTCTTTTGGGCATGCGCGCAATAGAGCGCAGCAATCTCCCTGAAGCATGGAGCTGCCTCAGGGAGATTAAGTAGATAATAAGAGCTGCCTCTGGTGCGTGCCCGCCAAACAATCTATCAAAATGACGCGCAATGACATCGGGACACACGCCCAACGTCCTGCCTCCACATGCTGACCACAATATTCTGCCCCATGTTTAACCAATTTATTGGAGTTCTTTGAAGAAGTAATATGTGCTGTGGATAAAGGGGAACCGATGGATGTGCTGTACTTAGATCCCTAGAGGGCATTTGATCAGGTGCCACATCCAAAGGTTATTGTGGAAGATAAAAGCTCATAATGTAGGGGATAACAATTTGGCATTGATAGAAGATTGGCAGGATAACAGGAAGCAGAAGGTAGGCATAAATGCGTCAGGATTAACAAGTGGTGTGCCACAGAGATCAGTGCTGGGGCCTTAACTTTTACAATTTCTATTAATGACTTGGATGAAGGGACTGAAGGAATGATTGCTAAATTTGCTGCTGACACAAAGATAGGTAGGAAAGTAAGTTGTGAAGAGCACATAAGGAGGCTACAAGGTTACAAAGAGATTGATTGGTTAAGGTAGTGGGCAAAGATCCGACAATTGGAGTATAATGTGAGAAAATGTGAAATTGTTCATTTTTGCAGGAGGAATAGAAAAGCACTTAATCTAAATGGTGAGAAATTACAGAGCTCTGAGATGCAGAGGGATTTGGGTGCCCTAGTTCTTGAATTGCCAAAGGTTAGTATGCAGGAACAACAAGTAATTAAGAAAGCCAATAGAATGCTATTATTTATTACAAGGGGAACTGATTGCAAAAGTAGGGAGGTATACAGGGCATTGGTGAGACCACATTTGTAGTACCGTGTACAGTATTGGTCTCTTTATTTAAGGAAGAAGGTAAATGCTCTGGAAGTAGTTTAGGGAAGGTTTACTAGGCTAATACCTGGAATGGGTGGGTTGCCTTATGAGGAAAGGTTGGACAGGGTGGGCTTGTTCCTGCTGGAGTTTAGAAGAATAAGAGGTGACTTGATTGAAACATAGAGAATCATGAGGGGTCTCGACAGGTTGGCTGTTGAAAGGATGTTTTTTCTCGTGGGAGAATTTAGAACTCGGGATCGCGATTTAAAAATAAATGTTTGCCCATTAAAGACAGAGATGAGGAGAGATTTTTCTCACAGAGAGTCATGAGTCTTTGGAACTCTCTTCCTCAAAAGGCCATGGAAGTAAAGTCTTTGAATAATTTTAATAGATAGAGAGATAGTTTCTTGTTAATCAAGGGGGTTAACTGTTATCAGGATAGGCGGGAATATGGAGTTGAGGTTGCAATCAGGTCAGTCATGATCTTATTAAATGGCACAAGGGGCCTACTCCTGGTATTGATTCTTATGTAACCTTTGGAGCCCTGGTAATGTTCTGGTGAATCTGGGCTGTACTCTGTTCAAGGCAAATATATTCTTTCCAAGGTGTGGTGTCCACAACGATATACAATAGTCCAGATGTGGTCTAACCAGGGATTTGTATAGCTGTCGCCTCATTTGTGAGAGGCCATTCACTTCAGAACAATAAAAGCCAGTTCAGGATATTTCCTAAATGACTAGGTGTTGTGGGGGATTCCAAACACTGGAAGATGGACAGGTACAAAAATAATTTTAAAAAATCTAATGGAATGTTTGCCTTTATCTCAAGGGTGCTGCCACAGAAAAGGGTGGATGTTATGTTAACACATTAATTAATTCTAGACCACATCTAGAGGCCAGTGTTTGGCTCTAGGCTCCACAGCCGAAGGATTGATTGACCTTGAAAATTGGGCAGCACAGATTCACCAGACTGGTTCCCAGGCATAAAGGGTGAAAGAGGTCAGGCGACATAGACAGGGAATTATAGAATCCTGGAAATTTACAGCACAGAAGGAGGCCATGTGGGGCTCATTGTGTCTCTGTTAGCCGAGAAAGCGCTATGTAGGCTAAATATATACAATAGTCTGGACATGGTTTAACTAGGACTTTGTTTAGCTGTCAACTCATTAGAGAGTGGACTTTCGCCTTCAGCACTCATGGAAGCCAGTCCAGGGATTTTTCTTAATGACGAAGAACTGTGGAGAATTCCAAATTCACAAAATATGGAAGCATAGAATCATGGGTGTGAATTTCACACTTGGCGTGCTCGCCAGGTTGGCGGGAGTGGATGGAGAAGCTTCTCCCGGCCGCAAACACGGTTTCACGCTGAAGGGCCAATTAAAGGTCTGCCCGGGGTGAAACATGTCTTCTCAATGGTCGAAAAGGGCCGGGTGGGGGCGGGAGTCTGTTGAACACCAGGTCCAATGGTGACCCGGCGGGCGTTTTAAAACTGGCAAAGGCAGCTCCCAGAAGGCTGCCAGGGGAGAATCTTTGGGGTCTGTCCAGTAAACCATTTCATTCAAACAATGGCCTCACCGGCGGCTGGAGATGTCAGGCAGTGGGGGAGGGGCAGGACGGGTGGGCACTTGCCCACCCCAGTTTATCAGACAGGTGCCTCATGGTCCTTGTGGAGGAGGCTGTTGTAAGGTGGGACACTCTATTACCCAGGCATGGCAGGAAGAGGCCACCGCACCTGACCAAAAAAGCCTGGGAGGAGGTGGCAGCCGAGGTCAGCAGCCAAAATGTTGTGCGGCACACATGGGCACAGTGAAGCAGAAGGGTCAACAATCTGCTGCGCTCAGCAAGGATGAATGCTGAGTTGGCATGCACCAGTGTGGAGAAGTGCAAAGGGCTGGCCATCGCTCCCGTGGAGCTCAGGGGTGTTAGAGGCTGAGTGCCAACTGTTACTGACACCAGAGCCAGCCATAAGACCATAAGACATAGGAGCAGAAATTAGGCCATTTGGCCCATTGAGTCTGCTCCGCCATTCAATCATGGCTGATAAGTTTCTCAACCCCATTCTCCTGCCTTCTCCCCGTAACCTTTGATCCCCTTACCAATCAAGAACCTATCTATCTCGGTCTTAAATACACTCAATGACCTTGCCTCCACAGCCTTCTGTGGCAATGAATTCCATAGATTCACCACTTTCTGGCTAAAGAAGTTTCTCCTCATCTCTGTTCTAAAAGGTCTTCCCTTTACTCTGAGGCTGTGCCCTCGGGTCCTAGTCTCTCCTACTAATGGAAACATCTTCCCCACGTCCACTCTATCCGGGCCTTTCAGTATTCTGTAAGTTTCAATCAGATCCCCCCTCATCCTTCTAAACTCCATCGAGCATAGACCCAGTGTCCTCAAACGTCCCAGGGAGGTGAGCCCTGGAAGCTTGGCCTGAATACCATGCAGGTCAAGGGCCACGACTTGGGTGTGCCCTGCAAGGTATTCCAGAGGGAGGGGTATGCCAACCTACAATGGCACTGCAGGAAGAGTGGACAAATCAATGCTCCTCTGTCATTTCAGAAGAGAAGACTCATCACCAACAAAAGAACTAAGACAGGCAGAGGACCCCCCAAACCTCTCGTCCTGACAAGGTGCGAGATGGACGCCTCGGAGTTGGAGTGTTAACATCCACCCCAGTCCGCCGATCGTGGAGAGGCAGAGATCTCTGATGAAGGTAAGAGCGCAGTGCACAGAGATGAGAGTGTCGGGTTGTGCAAACATTCTTGCGTAGTCTCAGTATTGATGGGAGCCTCAATCCTGGTGTCTCCATTGATCATTGAAAGATGATGGCACCATGATGCAGAGCACCTGGCATGCACAGTGACAGTGTGATAGCTTAAACTAATGACATATCGTTGTTCTTCACTAGAACCACCAGCTCGCCCACGAACTCCAGACCCTGAAGAGCCACCCTGGATGCCAGAGGACCCACTGGGTTTTAGCTGCACCTGCATCACATCCCCTCTCTGCACCCGGCATCAGCGCAGATACCAGCGTCTCAGTGGGCATTAGAAGGTCGGCTAGGATGTTAGTGCATAGCGTTGAGGGTACTTCATACTCGCTTGTGGAGCAGGCAGAGGCAGGGATTGGCCAGGGCGCCAGCAGTCAGAGGACTGCTGGAGACCAGGACGATGCTGAATTGAAGGCAGATGATGAGCCTCTGGATTTGTCCATTGGGCGACAGATGCTGGGTGTCCAGTGGGAAATACGGGAAGATCTGGCGGAGAACCATGAGGGTATGCATGCCATGCTCTCTGTTGGGGAGGAGTCCATGCGGAACGTGAGCACTGCGGTGACTGTCATGGCCGAATGCACTGCCCCCTCCAATGAGAGAGTGGCGACTCTCATGGAGAGGCAGCTCCAGGGACAGAATCAGGGGCCCTGCAAGCCTTCACACAGGCAATGACCTCAGGAGGCCAGCACCAGTGTGGGCGATGGATGAGGCACACA
Organism: Carcharodon carcharias; assembly: GCF_017639515.1. Lineage (NCBI taxonomy): Eukaryota > Metazoa > Chordata > Chondrichthyes > Lamniformes > Lamnidae > Carcharodon > Carcharodon carcharias. The sequence goes on along the minus strand of NC_054468.1, from coordinate 17,298,307 downwards.
GTGCCCCAGCTAGGTGCCCGCCCATCAATGTTGAGCAGGGAGGTCTAAGCTGACCTCATGTAGGCGCACGAGTTGCTTGTTGTTTCTGCGGACTCCTCTTAGAGCGCGCTGGATGACTGCAGCAGCTCCTCCGCCCTTCTGTCAGTGACCGTGACATCTGATGAGGCTGCGATGAATGGAGAGGTGCCAGCCATGGAACTGGCTGCTCCCTCCCAGGTGGGGCCAGCACAGGCTCCACTGGCCAGAGGACGACTGCCAAGGTCATCAAGGGCAACAACGCAGCACGGTCAGCAGGCTGTCTCTAATGCCGCTGCCAGTGAGTGGGGTGGGGGTGCGAGTCACAACAAGGCACAGCACTCGCAAACGTAAGGTTAAGGCACCAGGAGGACAAGAGGGACTATTCACGGGTTATCTTCTGTTCTGCCATGTTTTGTTAATATGTTTACTGGTGTGACCATTAACACCACAGGCAGAATATTCCCCCCGTCGGGGGCGGGGAAGTTCTGGAGCGGGCGCGCCTCCGATCGGCGCCTCCGATTGGGGGCGTGCCGCCCTTTTACATGGGCGGGCCAATTAAGGCCCGCCCAGCATGACGTCCACCAGGAAGCGCTATGTTCTCCCTGTGCGGGTGACGGGGGGGTTGGGGGGGATTCCCTCAGCCGAGAGTGTGCTCTTTCCCGCATGCGTGGGCAAGAGCTCACTCATGTCCCTGAGGCTAAGTGCCGCCTCAGGGCGATCGGCGCCAAATTCAAAAATGTTAAATATAGGAAAGTAAAATTTCCCTGGCATGTCCCCTCAGGACATGTCCATCACTTTTAATTAAACTTGTATTAAATTTTTAAATCCCGCCCGTGGATGAGGTTTCGTGCTTTTTCTGAAGCCTGCCAAGGCTCCTGGCCTGCCTGCCAACCTTAGGGTTGGACGGGCTGGTCCTTTAACGAGTTCAATTAGATTTTAAATGGCCTCAGTAGGTCTTTGACTGGTCGGCGGGCGCACAGCTGATTCATTTATGCACCGGCGAGTGGGCTTGCCAACCTCAATATCCTGCTCCACGTGTTGTTATGTTCGTTTGATGTAAGTGCCAACATGACACAAATTTTGCTTTTGTCTTAATGGCCTGAGCACGCTTCACTTGATTTGTCCATGTAGGGCACACCAGTGTCTAATGCTGGGCATGAGAGGCTCTAAACTTTATTGCACAGGCACTGAGGGGACTTTGGGTTCAAAGGAAAGGATCATTTCAAACATCCAAGGCAGCAGCCCCGGCATGAGTTGGAAGCCGACCTTTGGCAGCCTTGCTGGAGGAGTGTTGGATCAAGGCACGAAACAAAAACAGAGGCCAGAATTTTCCGGCTGACGTGCGGATAGCGGAGCCCGCGTGTCAGTGCGTAGAATGACGCGCGCTGATGTCGCGTGAGCGGGCCGAGGTCAGAGCGCGCCATCGCGAGATTTCAGTGGGCGGGGGCGATCAGCTCGCCCGCCCTTAACTGAAGGGGGCTCGTTAAGCCCCTCGACTTGCCAATTGTGTACGATTTTGAGGGGCCCGTGCGAACTTCATGTCGGCGCACGGACCCAAGGAGAATGCAGGTAGGAGACTATTTAAGGAAACCTTTGCAATGTCGGGATATGTGGACTCAGAGGGGTTGTTCCTGTTTTTCACGAAGTTATAATTGATGAAAGTGTTTAAATCATAACCTGTGTGATTGTTAGTAGTTCTCATCGATGTCCAAGAGGTTTTTGTGTAAAGTGAAACCAGTCTGCGGACAGCATTCTTTTTCGGCCTTGCAGCTTTCCGGAGGCCTCCATTTAGCCTGGGGCTGTGGGTTCTGACCTCTCCAGCGGAGGCAGCTCCCCTCAGAAGGAAGGGAGGGATAGAATCAGGAGGAGGCCAGGACTGGACAATCAGCCTCCAAGGGAGGCACCTTTGGGTGTCCAGGCGCAGGCACAAGGGGTGCAGGGCCAAGATGTTGTCCAAGGTGCAAGGGGCCACAGGCGACGCCTCTATCCTGCTGCCAGGGTATACAGGCGGCGAAGCAGCTACCTCAATATGACTGAGGTGCAGTGCCGAAGGAGGCTTTGACCCTCAAGGGAGAGACAGTCAACTATATCTATCAGATGATTGGGTCTGAGATTTCCGCTAACTGTGCGGGCGGACACCCCATGCCAGTGGCTGTAAAGCTCACAGTTGTCCTCCACTTCTATGCCTCTGGCTCCTTCCAGGGCTCGGTGGGTGATCCTTGCAGTGTCTCCCAATCATTGTCCGCACTTACGTCAAGCAGATTACAGATGCTCTGTTCAGGCATTGACGTTCATCCACTTCCGCTGCAACCAGGCAAGTCAGACAGAGCGAGCCAGAGGCTTCGCGGCCATTGCTGGCTTCCCCCGTGTCCAGGGTGCAATAGACTGTAAACATGTGGCCATCAAGGTGCCAGCAGGTGAGCCCGGTGCCTTCGTCAACAGGAAGGGCTTCCACTCCATGAACGTGCAGTTAGTGTGTGATCACAGGATGCTGATTCTACAAGTCTGTGCAAGGTACCCAGGCAGCTCCCACGACGCCTACATCCTCAGACACTCCCAGGTGTCGGGGCTCTTCAGTGCTCCGGCCCGGCTGGATGGATGGCTGCTGGGTGACAAGGGCTATCCCCTCAGAAGGTGGCTCATGATGCCTCTCCGCCATCCAAGAACAGAAGCTGAGGAGCGGTACAATAGGAGCCACGGCACCACAAGGGCTGTGGTGGAGAGAGCCATCGGTCTTCTCAAGATGCACTTCCATTGCCTGGATTGCTCAGGGGGCGCACTCCAGTAGCCCCCAGATTGTGTCTTTCTGATCGTGGTAGTCTGCTGCGACCTGCACAATCTTGAGCTGGAAAGGGGGATGCAGTTGACAATGAAGACCTTGACGCCCTGGATGAGGCTGCACATGATGAATCCAGCAGTGCCTCAGAGGATGAGGAAGCACAGGGCGATGATGAGGGGCAGAACGATGACCCGCATTTACACCAAGGAGTCAGGGACACCCGGGACAATTTAATGCAAAGAACTTTCAGTTAGCTCCATACACATGGATCAGCAGGAGCAGCATTGCCTGGAACTTCCACATGTGCCACTTCCAACTGATCAACTGCAAATAAGGCCTTAGTATAGAAACATCAACCTCCACTCTAACACTCATGATAATTATGTGAAAATTTAAAAAGCACCACAATGAAAAGATGCTCAGCTACGGTAACAAAGATGGACTTTATTCTGTCCACAATTAAAGCCTACATGATTATTCGACAATGTTACAAAAAGGGGCCCCTACTCTAAGGCCAACACAAAATCACCAGTGACATACCCGTGGAGTGTCTAAGGTGCCTTAAGCTTACATTTGCGGGTGCTATGTCTAGGTGCCGCCCCATCGCTCGGAGTGGCTTGTGAGACAGCTGCTGACTCTGCTGTCCTGTTGGCCTAGATGACCTTGGCGGGCGTCCTCTGGCCCGTGGAGCCTGTGATGGCCCCGCCTGGGAGGGAGCGGCCAGTTCCAGAACTGGCACCTCCCCAGTTGTCACATCCTCAATGGAAGCAACTTTGACTGGCAGAGGGGCGGAGGAGCTGCTGCCCTCATCCGGAGCGCCCTGAGAGGAGCTCACAGCGATGACAGGCAGCTGCTGCACCAACGTGAGGTCCAAATCTACCTCCCTGCTCACCGCAGATGCATGGGCACCGAGTGCCAACGCTTGGTGTCCACAACAACTCCCACAATGGAAAACACCACCTGTGGCCAGAACCGTTGAGAGGGCTTGCAGATCAGAGCGTATCCCAAACATCTTTTCATCCATTTGATGGAAGCCCCTCTCTATGAGAGTTGCCAATCTCTCATTGAAGGAATCCTGAGGGCGGATTCTTCGTGTGCACTCTGCCTAGACTTCTCCGTCGCAGAGACCAACTGAACCATTCCCTCATGCAACCCTGCCAGATGCAAACGCACTTCCTGCCGCCTTTCCTGCAGCTGCTGCAATGGGGAGAACTCCAGAGGCACTTCATCAGTGCCGGACTCAGCATGTGCCTCATCCACTGCAGCCCTCCGGCTGCTGGAGCCATCGGCACTCTCTGCCCCTACCATCTCCTCCAGCGATCATGATGTTCCCTCTCCACTGTGACCTGGGACACTAGCCAACGGTAAAGTCCCCACCGAGGTGTGTGTGCCTGCGCTGGTGCCTGGCTGGCTGAAATGATGTGCCGCAAGTTGCACATGTTGCCCCTCAGGTGTGGAGGGGGGGTGCTGCATTGAGGTTGTGTGGGTCACTCTGGTGGTGATGCTGAAATTAACAACAAGGACAATCCATCAGTTAGCGTGCTTTCACTTCAACCTTTCATCCCTTTCCCCCCACCCTCATAAGTAGCTCACCCTTAAAGACCCTTAAAAGAAGAACACTGGTGAGGTCCAAATGAGTCAAGATGGGCCCCAAGCATTAAACGCACATGTAAACAGGCTGGTTAGACGGCCTCATGAATGACACATGGCCTGTAAAGAACCAGAGGGGTGGGGAGAGTGCAGAGGTATCTGATGTGGATGCATTGTTGCCTGAATAGTTGAGCGGCTGAGAAAAGATTTCAAACAGTTGTGTCATTTTCTGCCGAATTCAGGAGATTGAGAGGTCATATTATTGCCCTTCATTCCGTAAGGAGGGGCATAGACCATGTGGGCAGAAGGCAACATTTCCCCTTGGTGCAGGGATGAGTAAGGTGGTGGCATTCATCTAAATCGAGTGCCATGAGGTTCACATCTGAGGTGCAGAGGACCTTCTGGACAGAGTAATGTGGGGGCACACTGGCTGAAAGGGTGCAGGAGGTCCCAAACCCCTGAAAATGGATTCAGTCTTTGGGTGTGCAGCGGCAATCCAATGGCATGTGAGACCATGGCGATAGTGGTCACAAATGGGATAAGGTGGCCTGAATTTTCCCGTCGGCGAGTTGGGGGAGGGGCCTGCTCGCCGACGGGAAAATGACACGGGATGACATTGGGATGAACCCCTGACATCATCCCGGTCCACTTAAACATTGAAGAAGACGGGCAGACATCGAAATCATCTGTCTGCCCGCCGACCTGTCAATAGCCAATTAAGGCCATTGACAGGGTCATTAAGATAGTTAAATGCCCTGCCTGGCCAACCTTAAGGCTGGCGGACAGGCCAGAAGCCCCAGCGGGCAGTAGAAAAACCATAAAACCTCATCCACTGGCAGGATGAGGTTTCATGTCCGCTTTAAATATGTTTAATGAACTTTACGTCTTGTTTATTAATATGTCCCATCTCGTGTGGCATTGTCGCATGAGGGGGACATGTTAATAACTTTTTTATTTTTCTATTTTTTAAGTTGGTAAACCTTTCAGCGATCCCCCTGAGGCAGCACTTAGTCTCCAGGAGCAGTGTGCACTTTGACAGATGGGGAATCCTTCCCCCCACCACCCCGCCGCCCCCCCCCCAACCCAGCACAGGAAGCACATAGCGCTTCCCATTGGCCAGCCCGCTCAAAATGCCCACCTGCCACTGAACCTGTGGGGCCCGCCTGCCAACCTAGGGTGAAATTCTGCCCGGTGACTTTGGAAGGCGGTGGAGAGGCTGTTCCTCAAGGGGACGAGTGTCCCTCCTGTATGACCCACACGTCAGAATGCCTCAGTCAGTGAATGAGCAGTGATGTAGCATTAACGATTGCAGGCAACCATCAGTGGTTTGGGTGGTGGGCAGACAGAGTGGATGGGACTGTGGACCTCAAACACCTGCCCGCTGGACCCCAGCCTCGCCGACCCTGGCCTCCTGCCTCCTGCCCAGCTCCATGGCCCTGCTCCTCGAACGGGGTGAGGCGCTGGAGGAGGGCGCGCCCACCACCATCAATCTTCAGGCGCTCCCAGGCATTGTGGTTACTTTTTGCCTGCAAAAGACATAAGAGGATTTATTGGGGCAGGTTGCTCGTGTACTCTGCACGCACACGCCGCACCCCAACCACAGTGGCCCATCTGAGGCCTCCAGCGGCTCCTGTCCACACTACCGGTGATCAGTCCCAAGAAGATAGTACAGCTGGTCCCAAACCCCTCCCCCAACAGTCCCCTTGGGCAGATTTGGCATCCATCACTTTGAATAGCACACGGGTCCTAGTGCCCATGGGAAGGAGGATCAAATAGGTGCAGGGCCAATGCCAGCAGATGGGAGTTGCCCAAAAGACCTTGACGTACCCCTTGTACCATGTCATTACCATCAATATGACATGTGTTGGAGTTCTGAGTATGTGTCTACCGGTCTCCCTTGCAGCTTGCCCCCAAACGCCACAGAAACCAACATATGCTGTGCAGAAAGCCCTTCTTCTCCTCAACCATTAAGGCTGGTGTAAGCATTGTCAGTACCCATTTGCCCACCCAGCATGTGACAGATGGCCTACGCAGTATCGGCAGCAATACATGGTGGGGGGTGTGGGGGGCAAAGGCTAAGGCTGCCTTCTGCCTCAAATAGCCCACACAGACATGGTACTCACCTGTCCGGAGCGCAGCAAATCATTGAAGCGTTTTCGGCACTGTGTGCCAGCGCACCAGACTTCATCATGGGCATCTACAGCCTCGCCCACCTCCTCCCATACCTGGCTGGTAACATGGGGGACCCTCCTCCTCCTCCCATCCTCAGGATACAGAACATCACATCGCTAGCCCACCTCTTCCAGGAGGACAGCAAGGCATGCGTCCGAGAATCTGATGCACAGTGCCCCCCCACCCCCGCTGGCCTCTCCTGCAGCCTGCCCCCCTCCCCCTCCTCCTCCTCCTCCTCCTCCTCAGTCCCCCTTGGAGCATTTCTACCTCCCCGAGTGGCCATGTTGCACTGCTTCAAGCGGGCTGCCTGGCCACTCTTTGAACAGGCTGCCAGCTCCCCATTGGAACCAGCGGTCTGAAGCCTACCGCCCTCGCGACTATTTTCTCCTTCTCCATGGGAGTCGCAAAGCCGAGGGGCGGGCCTTAATTGGCGGAAAATGGCGGCGCAGCCTGTTTCGCCAGTGGCAATCGGCTGCTCGCCTGTGAACGTAAAATTCTGCCCGGAATTTTTTTCTGGACCAACTCAGCCGGTCTAACAGCATCTGTGGAGCGGAAAAAATTCAGAGCCCGTATGACTCTTCTTCAGTGCTAAAGAGAAGTAAAAATGTGATGAAATTTATGCTGTTTAAGTTGGGGGGGGGGTGGTGGGGGGGTGTGGAGCAGGTGAATCTGGATAGAAGGCCAGCGATAGGTGGAGGCAAAGGAGAGATTGACAGAGATGTAATGAACAAAAGGACTAAGGGGTGTCAATGACAGTGGTACTGGCTAAAGGAGGTGCTGATGGAGGCATTAAGGTAAGAAAGCAGAAAGTGATAATAGCAGGACAAGCACTCTGGAAAGAACAACATAAACAAGTGACAAATGGCCCTTGTCAGGGGAGGGGATGGTGATGGGAAAAACAATTGAAAATAACTTAAAAGATGGGGATAAAACAACAAATGCAAATGAGAATAAATAAATGAGTGGATGAAATACTTTTAAAAAATTTAAAAGCTAAAAATGAATACTGATAAAAGTGGATGAGAAAGGGGGCAAGGATGGAGGAGAGGGTTCATAGTCTGAAGTTGTTGAACTTAATTTTAAGTCTGGAAGGCTGTAAAGTGCCTAATCGGAAGATGGGGTGTTACTGCTCCAGTTTGCAGCGGGCTAAGGACAGACATGTAGGCCTGAGAGCAGGATGGGGTGTTGCATCTGTTCCAAGGGTACCACTTTCCAAAACGGCACTTCTGACATGTCTTCCTTCACCAAGGTTTCCCACCCACGGTGGTTGACAGGGCCTTCAACCGTGTCTGACCCATCGCCCCCACCTCTGCCCTCACACCTTCCTCGCCTGCCCTAAACCATGACAGGGTCCCCCTTGTCCTCACTATTCACCTCATCAGCCTCCACATTCAAAGGATCATCCTCCACCATTTCTGCCAACTCCAGCATGATGCCACCACCAAACACATCTTCCTTTCACACCCCATTGGCATTCCATAGGGGCCATTCCCACCGGGACACCCTGGTCCACTCCTCCATCATCCCCAACAAAGTGTTCCACCTGTATCTTTTTATTCTATTTAGATGAGATAATCATTGCCTGTCACCTGTTTAACTAGCAATTGCCTTTAACAAGATGATTGCCAGGCAGTGTGATTATTTATACATTGACAGATTCTCCTCTTTTCCTTTTAATTTAAAACTTTGAAAAAAAAACTTAAAGAACATTTTTAAAAACAAACGGAAGGAAATAATGTCACATATTTCCACATCAACAGTTCCCATATCTCTTTTGCCAAATAAATATATACATAAGAAGTTTTTCTTTCATTGCATCATTATAACATAAGACACCCCTCTTCCAGTACATTTAGTAATTCCTTAGAGCAGGCACTTCTTTTCGTAAAACAGAATTATAGTTGGTGACTTGTGTTAACTCATTGTATCTCAGATTTCTCTTCTCTCTAACATTTCTTCTATCCTGGCTAGGTCTATTCTCAGCCTTTTGTCTATGACACTTTTCTTGGAATGAACATTGTCCCAAAGAGGCCAGTTATCAACGTAACATTCTATGGACAAACTTTTTTCCACATTGCCCCTAATATAATATTTCTGTCAGTGTATTGGATAAATAAAGTCCAGTATTTAATGCTTCTACCAAGGTCAGCGTTTCAGCAGCTAAGGTAATTTTCACTCCTCATTTTATTTTCTTGGCCTCCCAAGCCAGCAGGCAACATTTATCATTCTTCCCCACCAAGAATATGATAAACCCTGTTGTGCTCGAGTCCCCATCTGGAAGATAGGCATGTGAAGCATCGCTAAAAATGACCAACTTCATATCTTCTGGATCACCCAAGGCTGAAAAATTGAGCGCACATCTCTCAGATTTAAATTTTTGAAGTGTTTTATTTGCTCTCAAAACTTGCTCAAGTAGCATGTTTCATCATGCTACTTGGCTCCAACACATCATAACCAGCGTCAGGCCTAGTCTGAGTGCACAACCAGTTCAACTGCCCAATCAAGCTTCTCAACTATTTTGTTTCTCCCTTGGTAGCAGGATCCTCTTTTTGTGAGGATCTACTATGGGTTATTGGGATATGATTAACGTTTTCAAGATAAGATTGTTGATTCAATGTCATTCCTAACTTGTTCTACTTCATATCTAAACCTATGTATCTTAAGGCCCCAGAAGCCTGACTTCCGACCTGGAATTCCTTCTTTAGCTTGTTAATTACCCATTGTTCAAATTCTACAGATCCTCCCCACAGGAAATCATCAACGTGCATGATGAAGATTCCAGCTAGTTTCTCCTTGTGGTACCAGTAGAACATCGCAGGGTCTGCCTCTAACTGAATGCAACCTGTTTTCAACAGGACAGACCTCACTGAAAAATACCAACCTTGGGATGCTTCATTCAACCTATAAGCAAACTTGCTCAATTTCCGTAGCTTTCCTTCTACATCTCCGGCTTCTTTTGGTGGCTTCAAAAAAAACCTCCCTTTGAAACTTCTTCCCCTGTGAAAATGCAGCCTTTATATCAATCGATTTGCACTCCCGGGGATAGGATGCTAAAAAACCAAAAAACTCACTTTCCCCGCAGTAGGCGAGTCCACTTTGACATCCTGACCTCCTAGTCTCTCTTCAAAGCCTCAGGCTCACTTTGGCCTTATACATGCTGTCTGGCCTTCATTGCAATATTTAAACCAGATGGATTTTGATAAACGTGTCTTTTCTGTATAGATCCGTCTGGGAGGAGTTGCTGGCTGTCCTCTGTCAGGTATTTTAGAATGTACCCCAAATTCCTTCCAACTTTCTAACTCTTTCCATTTGCCTTCCTTTATCAGCTTATTTTCCAATTTATTAGCAACTACTAGACTCTCTCGGACATAAGGACTTCTACTCCTATTGAGATTGCTAGCTTGCTCTCTAGTCCTCCTTCATGTAAGCTACAATCTCTACTCGCATTCCTTTCCCTTTCTGGATTGCTACTATATGATTGTCCTCCCATGCGAGCCGAACCCCATTCGCAAGTCCGTGATTTTTTTCTAGGGTCACGACCACTTTCTGGTCCACTGTCAGAACGCATACTGCGCCTTTTGGGTTTCCACATCTTTACCTCGGTTTGCCAATTGGTAGGTCTTGTCTCCTGTCCTTCGTCCTGCACATTTAACCAATGTTTGTATCTACCAGTGGCTTTTCCTGCTCTCCCTATGATGGGGGCATCGCTCCACACACTGGTCCCTTCTGGCACGTATGTTACCTTTGTTCCTACTTTGGGTAGTTGCCCTTTTGGACAAATAGTGTTGTTCTGTACCTCAGTGTTACCTTGTTCATGGTCAGTCAACCCTGTATCTGCCATCATCTGCTCCTCATAATTACCCAGTGTATGTGAAGTGCATGGCGCCTGCTCACATTCTATTTCCTGTTCAGAACCTGTAAAGTACCAATTAACCACTAGGAATGTAGCCTAATAGTTTGATTGCTGTGTTGCACAATTACTACTTTCCCATTGCTCCATATTGCCTTGCCAGGTCCTTTCCACTCTTCCTGGCCTTTTTGTCATTAACCCCAACTTTGTATTGGAATCTTCGTCTAATGTTTGGTTCACCTCAAAATCTGGCCACCATTGCATCCTCCATCCCTTGTTTTACAGCATAGCTGTTTGCATTGGCTAAAAAAGTGCCTGGGAATGACTGTTTCTCCAGAAATTTTTTTTAGGGCAGCAGCCATTTGATCTAGGAGGGATTCTTTTCCCCGGAACTGAAGCCCTGTGTGTGCTAAAAAGGCTATCAACGTGGGAAATGAGAGCCCAGTCCAGTAATTTAAATGCCAATACCGATTCCGGAATTTCAAGTTCAAATTCCTGGAGTTTCCTGTACCGTTTATCAAAATCCATGATATATCCGTCCATGGACTCATCATCTGATTTCCTAAACCTATCAAAGATTGTCCAAGCTTCATACACTTCCAATAGCTTATCCTTTTTGTCAAACTTATCCAAAAATTGTAACAGAAGGTTCAATCCCTCTTCATAATCCAAATCATCCACTTTCCATTCTGAAAATACTTTACTCCTTAGCTTACTTTTGCTTGGTAATGATAACGCCAAAGCCATTCATTGCTTCTTCTGGGGTGTAGAAGTAACCCAGGGTCCACATTTCAACTTCAGCCTTCCATCACTGATAAGATTCAGAGTCAGCAGAAATTGGTGGGTGGTCAAAGCTTGTGATTTTGCACTGTCCTTCTGCCATGCTGTAACTTAAATTGTCAGTAACAGTACACTTCATTTCCCTCAGAGGATTGAGACAAAAATCTTCATATACAGCAATCAATCAGCAAAGCTTAAAGTTCATCCTCTGCTACCATATAAATCACAAGAAGAGCTTGTGGTGGAATAATTAATCCAGGCTGGTCTTTCGGTTCAAGTTGGTTTATTTTTAAGACAATTCCTTAGTATCACTGACTTCCAAATAGCTTCCACACAAAGTATTCCAGTTGTATCTTTTTATTCTATTTAGATGGGATAATCAATGCCCATCACCTGTTTAACTAGCAATTGTCTTTAACAAGGTGATTACCACATTGACACCCTCTGCATTGGAGAGACCAAACACGGACCGGGCAATCGCTTTGCGGAACACCTTCAGTCTGTCCGCAAGCATGACCCAGACCTCCCTGTCGCTTGCCATTTCAACACTCCACCCTGCTCTCAGGCTCACATGTCCGTCCTTGGCCTGCTGCATTGTTCCAGTGAAGATCAACGCAAACTGGAGGAACAGCACCTCATCTTCTGACTAGGCACTTTACAGCCTTCCGGACTTAACATTGAATTCAACAACTTCAGATCATGAACTCTCTCCTCCATCCCCACCCCCTTTTGCATCCCCATTTTTCAATATTCATTTTAATTTTTTAATTTTAATTTTTTCATTTTTTAATTTTTTATTTTTATTTTGATTTATTTATTTCCATTTTTATTCATTGTTTTTTCCCCACCTTTTATCCTATTTTCAATACTTTTTCACCACCACCATCCCCTCCCCAGACCCCATCCCCACAAGGGCCACCTGTCACTTGTTCATGTTATTCTTTCCAGAGTGTTTACCCTTGTCCTGCTATTATCACTTTCTGCTTTCTGACCTTAATGCCACCATCAGCACCTCCTTTAGCCAGTACCACTACCATTAACACCCCTTTGTCCTCTTGTATATGACATCTCTGGCAATCTCCCCTTTGCCTCCACCTATCACTGGCCTTCTATCCAGCTTCACCCGCCTCACCCTCCCACTTAAACAGTATAAATTTCATCACATTTTTAGTAATCCTTAGCTCTGAAGCAGAGCCATACGGACTCGAAGCGTTAACTCTGTTTTTTTTCTCGCTCCAGCATCCGCAATAGTTTTTCCACCATTTTCTGTTTTTGTTTCAGGTTTCCAGCATCCTCGGTGTTTTGCTTTTATCTTGGATAAGGCACCTCTGGTGTTCCTGCCTCCCTGGTGGATCCAGAGGTCTGACACCACACCCTCACCATGCTCCTCTTCTGATTCACCACTGGATTCATCCCCTGTGGTCTGTGGAGCTGCCTCAAGATCCTCTTCCTCCAGTGGGTCCCCCCTTTTCCAGTGCCATGTTGTGGAGAGTGCAGCATGCAACCACGATCAGTGACACCCACTCTGGAGGATATTGTAGTGACTCCCCTGAACGGTCCAGGCATTGGAAGCACACCTTGAGAAGACCTATGGTTCTCTCTATCACCCCCTTATGAAGGCATGATTCTATTATAATGTTGCTCTGCCTCTGTTCTTGGGTGGTGGAGAGGCGTCATAAGACATCTTTTCAACGGGTCATCCCTTGTCACCCAGCAGCCATCCACCCAGTTGGGCTGGACCACTGAATAGCCTCGGCACCTGGGAGTGTCTGAGAATATAAGCATCATGGGAGCTGCCAGGGTACCTTGTACAGACTTGCAGAATCTGCGTCTTGCAGTCACACACTCTCTGGATGTTCACCGAGTGGAATCCCTTCCTGTTAACGGGGGCACTCGGCTGACCTCCTGGTGCCTTGATCACCACATGTGTGCAGTCAATGGCACCCTGGATGCACCCAGTAATCGCTGCAAAGCCTCTGGCTCACTCTGTACGGAAATGAATAAATGCCATTACCTACTTGAACAGAGCTTCTGTCACCAGCTTGATACAACTGTGGACAGCTGATAGGGACACTCCACAAAGATCCACCACTGACCCCTGGAAAGAGCCGGAGGCTTAGACGTTAAGGGCCACTGTGACCTTCACAGCCACTGGCACGGGGTGTCCACCCACACAGGTGGAGGTGATCTCAGGGCCAATCTTCTGACAAATGGAGGCCACAGTTTTCCTGGAGAGGCAGAGCCTCCTTTGGCATTGCACCTCAGACATGTTGAAATAGCTGCATCGCTGCCTGTAGACCCTGGCAGCAGAATAGTGGCGTCTTCTGCAGCCCCTTCCACCTTGGACTACTGAGCCCTGTGCCCCTTGTAGCTACACCTCTCCTCCCACAGGTTGCTCCACTGGAAGCTGCATAGTCTCCTCTCCCTCCTGCCCCCTCTCCCTCCTCAAAGGAGGTGCCTCTAACGGAGAGCACAATCCCCATTACCAGGGCAACAGAAAGCTGTCCGGTGCCTGGAAGTCCCACATAGTCAGAATCCTTTGGGGGTCTTGGAGACATGAATGAGTCCTGAAATGAAGCCTGGGAATGCTAAGAATGAAGCTCAGAACTGAGATGAAGCTGTCGAGTTCCAATAAGCAGCAAATTATCTCCTAAACTCCTCACTACTCACAATAGCAATGTTGCTGATCCTTTTTATCCTGCCCTTGGGTGAGGCCTCATTAAAAGTGGGCTGCCCGATGAGTACAAAATCGCCCGGGCAATGTAAAATTGGTATCAATTGCCTTTTTTAATGGCCCTGTAATTGTTGGCAGACGCGGCTCTGACACCTGCGAGTTCCCGCCGGCCTGAAGATTGCTTGTGTGCGCGATGATGTCAGGATGCTCGCCCCACGTCTTCTCGCGCTATTTCACATCCATTTGGGTCAGGCGCCTGCCCGCCCACAAGATGTAAAATTCTGTCCATGGAAATTTACAGCACAGAAGGAGACCATTGCATCTCTGTTGACTGAGAAAGAGTTATTTAGCCTAATAACATATCCCCGCTCCTGGGCCATGGTTCTGTAGTTTACATCAATCCAATCTTTCCCCATATCACGGCTAAAGCTCTCCATTCTTTGTAACATCTTCACATGCCTCTTCTGTACCCACTCAAGTGCAATCACATCTTTCCTGTCAAAGGCTATTGCAGAAAATAAAAGCTCATGATGTAGGCGGGTAACATATTGGCATGGATAGAAGAATGGCTAGGTAACAGGAAGCAGAGAGTTGGCATAAATGGGTCTTTTTCTGATTGGCAGGATGTGACGATTGGTGTATCACAGGGATCAATGCTGGGGCCTCAACTTTTTACAATTTATATAAATGACTTGGATAAAGGAAACAAAGGAATGGTTGCTAAATTTGCTAATGACACAAAAATAGGTAGGAAAGTAAATTGTGAAGAGGACGTAAGGAAACTACAAAGTGACATAAATAAGTTAGGTGAGTGGTCAAAAATCTGGCAAATGGAGCATAATGTGGGCAAATATGAAATTCTTTGTTTTGGCAGGAAGAATAAAAAAGGAGCTTATTATCAAATGGTGAGAGATAGAAGAGCTCTGCGTTTCAGAGGGATCTGGGTGTCCTAGTGCATGAATCACAATAGGCTAATATGCAGGCACAGCAGGTAATTAGGAAAGCTAATAGAATGTTATCGTTTATTGTAAGGGGAATTGATTACAAAAGTAGGGAGGTTATCCCTCAGTTGAGTGAGACCATATCTGAAGTACTGTGTACAACATTGGTCTGCTTAGTTAAAGAAAGATATAAATGACTTAGAAACAATTCAGTGAAGGTTTACTAGACTCATATCAGGAATGGGTGGGTTGTCTTATGAAGAAAGGCTGGACAAGTTAGGCTTGCATCCATGGAATTTAGAAGAGTAAGAGGCGACTTAATTGAAAACCTTAAGATCCTGAGGGGTCTTGACAGGGTGGATGTGGAGAGGGTGTTTCCTCTTGTGGAGGAATCTAGAACTAGGGGCCACTGTTTAAAAATAAGGAGTCGCTCATTCAAGACAAAAATTAGGAGAAATTTTTTCTCTCAAGCGGGTTGTGAGCTTCTGGAACTCTCTTCCTCAAAAGGCGGTGGAAGCAGAGTCTTTGAATATTTTTAAGGCAGAGCTAGATAGATTCTTGATTAACAAGGGGGTGAAAGGTTATCGGGGGTAGGCAAGAATGTGGGGTTGAGGTTACATTCAGATCAGCCATGATCTTATTGAGTGGCAGAGCAGGCTCGATGGGCCAAGCGGCCTACTCCTGCTCCTAATTTATATGTTCGTATGTGGTGACCAGAAATATACACAAAGGTCTAGCTATGGTCTAACTAGTGTTTTATGAAGTTCTAGCATCAACTTCTTCCTTCTTTATTCTATGCCTTGGCAGATGAAAGAAATATTCCATGCACCTTATTAACCACCTTATCTACCTGGCCTGCTACCTTCAGGGTTCACTGTGCAATCCAAGGCCCCTCTATTCCTCTACATGTGTCAGTATCCTAACAGTCACTGTGTATTTCCTTGCCTTGTTTATCCTCTCCAAATATATTACCTCACATACCTCTGCATTGAATTCCATTTGTCACTTTTCTACCCACCTGACCAGTCCACTGATATCTTCCCGCAGTCTACAGCTTTTCACTATTTGACATATGATCAGTTTCTTAATAATCTGCAAGCATATTAATTATGCCTCTTAAATTTAAGAGTAAAACAAAATAGGTCCTCACTTATTCTGGAAAAGAAAGTAAGTGGTATCCTGAATATTGCTAAATCCCACCCGTTTCCTCAACAGATGTTCATCCAGCAGCTCTGCTTTAAAAGATACAAACTGATCCCAATTTATTCATTTCTGAATATCTCTTCCATGTGGCCACTATCCTTTGAAGATACAGTATTTTCCTAATCTTTAACCTCAGCTGGGGTGGTGTGGAATGGTATGGATTGGGTTGAGTGCACTACAGAATAGATGGCTCATGAGCTCTAGAAAGAATGGGCTGTGTGTAGCAAACTGCCTTTTCTGGTCCCTAAAATTCTCCTTAATGCAACAACTCGGAATGAAGGACAAAGGTAACACAAATAATCATTTTCTCACACAAGGAAGATGCCAAGTCTCCAAACAACAGATGATGATTTATTTGAATTTAACATCACAATAGTTCCTTGGGTCATATTAATGTGAAGAAACAGAGTTAAAAAGTAATGAATAGTACTATATATCTAAAATATCCCCAAGTGACAAAATTATGCCTATTTTGCAATTTGTCTACACTGAGGTCACAATACCACTGGAGAGGGTGAAAGAAAGATTGACAATGAATGATATTAGAAATACAAAGGTATACCTATCAGGAGAGGGTGAACAGGTTGGGTCTCTTTTCTCTTGAAAAGAGATTATGGGTTGAGCTAACAGAGGTCTTTAAAATTATGAACGGCTTTGATAGAGTAAACACAAGGGGAATGTTTCCACTTGTGGGGGAGAGCAAGTCCAGAGAACATAGTCACCAAGAAATCCAATAGGGAGTTCAGGAAATTTCTATACCCAGTGAGTGATGAGAATGTGGAACTTGCTAGCATAGTTTGAGGTGAATAGTATAAATGCTACATAGGCATATGCGAAAAAAGGGAATAGAGGACAATGCTGATTGACTTAGGTGAGGAAAGAGGTTTGAGTGGAGCATAAACACTGACAGGGACTGATTAGGGCAAATAACTTGTTGCTGTGCTGTATACCCAATGTAATCATGCATAGATTTGGAGAGCAAGGGAATCTGGAGATTAAAGCCAGTATAGGACAGCATCGACATGCACAAAAGGTTTCTAAGGATCCCATGGCACAACTTGTCACCTTATAACACAAAACGATTTGACATCACTGTGTCATATCATTGCGATAAATATTATATCTAGCTGTCCTTATTATTTTGTAACCTAAGTTACATTGATTGTCAAACTGATGTGATATATGATCTAATAATGTTGCACGTCATAAATTTTTTGACATGAATACAGTTTACTAGTGCATGGTATGACTGCACATTCCCCTTCTAAAATGTTTATGTTTATACTGTTTGAAATATTTGTCTTTTTTTCTCTTGGCGCAACATGAAAGGGGCACGGTTTTCATGGCCAGAATTTTACCTTCACCAAACCTGTTTTTTAAATACCAGAATTGTCCCTGTCTTTCTTGAAGGCAATAATACCTGGCAGGGAGATGGTCTCCCCACAAGCGTTCTGACCCAACGTGGCCAAGAGACAATTATTCATATTGATATGTATTCATGACTATTCATCTGCAAGAGCCATCATGTTTTGAAGGGGAGAATATGGCAAGGTTATGGGGACTGAGCAGGGGAGAGCGACTAATTGGATAGCTCTGTGAAAGAGCCAGTGCAGCTATGATAGGCTGAATGGCTTCCTCCTGTGCTATGATTTTACAGCCCATGGTTTTTTAACAATCAGTGATGTGGAAACCTGGGTGCAATCCATCATTGTTATCAATGATGCTCGAGAAAGGCTCCAGTAATGTGTACCATCTACAAGATGCACTGCAGGAATTCACCAAGGCCCCTGAGACAGCACCTTCCAAACCCACAGCCACCACCATGTAGAAGGACAAGGGCAGCAGACACATGGGAACACCACCACCTGGAGGTTCCCCTCCAAATCACTCACCATCCTGACTTGGAAATATATCGCCGTTCCTTCACTGTCGCTGGGTCAAAATCCTGGAACTCCCTTCCTAACAGCACTTTGGGTGTACCTACAACACATGGACTGCAGCGGTTCAAGAAGGCAGCTCACCACCACCTTCTCAAGGGCAATTAGGGATGGGCAATAAAGGCCAGCCTGGCCAGCGAAGCCCACATCCCCATCAATGAGTAAAAAAAATGGCCCTGGAGGAAAGGCTAATCTCTCCACAGAAAGTGGGGGGGAGGGGGTGTGGGGGAGGCTCCTGGATTTGTTTTAAGACAATACCACAAACTACTCAAAGCATCTTTGACTACCTCAGAGAAATCTTGCGAGACAAATTTTGGGGAAGTTCGCTTGTTGAACTGAATATTGTTTGCTGCCTATTTGGAATGCAATTAAGAAATGTTGGAACCTACATTATACAGCAAGTAAACTGTGTGTTTGATGTCTGAAAACAAGCGCTAATAAAGTGATCCTGCCAGGGTCAGGACCATTGCCCTGGAGGTGTTTTTTTTATTCATTCATGGCTTATGGACATTGCCTGCAAGGTGAATATTCATTGCTCACACTGAATTACCTTTGAGAAGGTGGTGGTGGACCACCTTCATGAACTGTTGTAGTCCGTGCGGTGAAAGCCCTCGCCTCATGCTATCAAGTAGGTGGCTCCAGGATTTTGAGCCATCGACCACAAAGTAATAAAAGATTTATGTACAATCTCACCATGCTGTGTGACTTGGAGGGGGTCTTGGAGGTGATGGTGATCCCCAGCTCCTTTGGTCTTTGCTTTTCTAAGTGATGGGGTTTGTGAATCTGGGCGGTGCTGACGATGAAGCCTTGGTGAGTTTTTTAAGTGCATCCTGTGGGTAGTACACCCTGCAACCAAAATGTGCCAGTGGTGGAGGGAGTGAATGACCCCAAATGAATTTTTTAACAAATGCGCTGATCTTCCTTCCCACACCCAACCCCTCCCATCGATGCAAGGTCAACACATTATAATATCTGTAAGGGCATCTGACACCTCACAAAGAAATGATCTGGTTTTAGGGATGGGGGTCCCAGTGGAGAAGGGACATGGCAACATAAGAAAGACCCAACAAGATTGATCGGGGGGTCAAAAAAATGAGTCTACTGGAAAGTCCCACAGGCCTTTCTTTGTCATAGTTGTGAACAACTGGACTGTGATTCAGATGCCCCAGAAACAAGACTAATTGCACGGTAATGTCTTCTGTAATACTTGTTTCATGCAACATTCACAGAGAATGGTCAAAAATGCCAGTTTATGCATAGGTGCAGATGCATTCTCTATGACCATAGGCCTATTAGAGTCAAGCAATAGGCAGTGGGAGCCCCTTTGACCTGGTGCAAGATTGCCCTTAGCAACAATTGGCAATTTTGAAATTGCTAGAAAGACACAGTGGGCCAGTTGACATCTGAGAAGAGGGAGATGATGAGATGCTGAAGTAAGCATGTATTCCTCCGTGCCCAGTAAAGTTAAAGGGTGGAAATTCATCAGGGGCCCATTTCCAGGGTAAAGAAGAGGCCCAAGACCTGCTCCAAATTTGGGCATCAGATCACGTTTATGCCTCAGAGATAGGCAAAGGTGACACAACAGGTTCAATGTGCACATTGGAGTTTTAATCAATGTTTTCAAATGTCTGCTCTCCTGCTTACAGCTGCTTGCATTTAGTTTATTTTCTCTTTTATCAGTAAACATATCCAAGCTTAACTAATCACACACAGAGAATAAAGAACACATAACAGACACACATAATCAAACAATTGAAAATTGTACGCTACATATTTTCCACCTTTGAAAAACTAAAGACCTTATTTTAAATTAAACCATCCAAAACTAATGTATGTACATCGAGTAATTTCTTAGAGTTTAGCGTGTCCATTTTGTCTAAGTACAGAGATAGTCTTTGATGTGATGAAGTTCTCTAATACGGGCTGAGATCTACGAATTTATGGATGTGGTTCTGCATGAAGACCTCGATGAGGCAGATGATTAATATCAGAGCCGCTCATCAGAAAAGGAAATATATCCTCATAATCAATGTCCCCAAAATATCCTGGCCTGCTAACAATCAAGCATCACGTGTTCCACTTGTGTTACCACCCAGCCAATAAACATTGGTACCGAGCAATCGCTTGATCTGCTTTGGTCCAGAAAGAGATGATATGAATATGTTGTTACAAATTGGCCGTTTGATGCCAACACAATCTCCAACTTCAAATTGTGGTTTCCTTGCTTATGTTTCCTTGTCGGGGTACAGTTTTGCTTTCACATTCCCGTTGGATGGAGATGACGGCTTAAGAATAGTCAGCAGCGTGTGACAGTTATGAGCAGCAATAAACTCGGCCGGTGTCTTTCCAGGCTCAGTGTGTGGGGCGGATCGATATTTGTGAAGGAGGACATGAATGGATTGTTCATATGTTTGCCCTTCTGGCGTGCTAGCTCTCGGACTGCCCTTGCTCACCCTGTTGAATCATTCAATACCACTTTTCAATTGCAGATTGTATCGATATGTCAGAAGGTAGTGAATTCCATAACTTGCTAGGAACTCTGTGAACTGACTGGAAACAAAGTGCTGTCCATTGTTTATAGTGATGATCTCTGGCAAACCCATTTTGCGAAGAACTTGCCTGGAATGTGAATGACCAAGGTGGTGGTTATGGAATGTGTTATGGCAGTTTCCAGCTATTTGCTATGTAGATCTTGAATGACAAGCGAAGAACGTTGATTCTTAGTGCCTGCTTGCGCTTCTCCAAAAATATGTACTTGGAGTTGTTGTCACGGTTTTGTTGTCAGTTGTAGAGGTGTGGGACATGGTTGAAGAGATTTTTCATTGCATGTACAAGCTACACAGTTTCTAATGAACTCTTCTATTCTTGACCACCAGACTGCTTCACGGAATCATTGTTTCATCTTAACAATGCCCAGCTGTCCTTCATGAGCAAGATGCAATACATATTGCTGTAGTGCTTTTAGGATAGCTGCTTGAGTTCTGTGTGCAATAGAGTTATCATTAAACTATGCAGGTTCCTTGTGTAATCAATAGCACAGGATCAGTTCCTCCATGATTTCATGAGGCCAGCTGGCTTTCAGGCATTGGCCTACTTCCTGCCATGTGCTATTTGTTGCTGATTCAGCCTTCAACTCATCTCACATAACAAGATTGACAGTCGCCTACAAAATTACTGTGAGCATGTAGTCTTCAATGTCACAAGACACTTTGCTATCGTGAACATTGTCTGCGATAATAGTGCAGCTAAGCATGTCAGCTACTTGTCTGTGTGAGCTGTGAAATACTCAATCTCAAAGCTGTGCTGATGAAGCTGATCTGTCCACTTGCAGATTTGCAGAGATCAATGATAAGATCCTGATGTGGCTAACCATGTCGTCAGCACTTGGTGACCAGTGCAGAGGGTGAACTCTCTACCATAGGGATACATGTGCCAATGTTCACAAGTGTAGTGCTTCCCACTCTCCAGTAGGGCAATTGCATTTAGTTTCCAACAATGGATGTGATGCATAAGCCATTGGTTCTTCGCTTCCTTCAATGTGCAGTGAGAGTACAGCTCCAATCGCAGTTCCTGATTCATTTTTTGTGACATTGGTTTTTGAGTGTGGGTTGAAATGTGCAAGGAGTGGCATGGATGCTCTCTCCATCTTTAATGTATCAAACGCTATTTGCTGTGCAATTGTCCACTCCCGTTGTGCACCTTTGAGCAGTAGCTTCTGAAGAGGTTCCATGATCTCTGCATATTTAGAGACAAATTTGTGAAAAAATGTTGATACTTATCTGGAATGATTGCTTTGCTGACCATGTTAAAGTTGTCACATAATCTAAGTTCGCCATTTTCGCATTGCGCAATGACTAGGTCCAATACCCACAGTGATGAGTCGTCCGTTCAAGGATACCACCCGCTCCAAGACATTTCAGCCCCTTTGATACTTTGGCATGGGTCATTTTGCAAATCTCAAATTTTATGAAACTGGTAGAATTGATCTGTCAATGCAGACAGCAAGACAGTATTCCTTAATCCTCCCAAATCCAAAAGAAAGGAAGGAAAGGTGTATAATCTGAATCATCGGTCACATTAATGTGTGCTCCAGTTGGATCTGCACTTAGGTTTGAAGCCAAGCTTATCAAATACCCCCATAAAGCTCCTGCCTTTGGCTACACAGTACATGAACCTGTCTAGGGTGATGCTTTTGTAGTGTACTGGGACTGTGATTGCCCCAAAGCTGTAATATTCAAAACATCATATCCTTGAAGTGTGTCTGGCACAAGAGTGAAAGTTGCAAAAAATACCGATAGTCGAGTTTGTTGCTCAATATAGATACTACCAAAGCAACATTGATAAAAAGCAATACTGAGATAACTGTAATATTGACTGAGTAGGCCTTAAAATTACCTTGTGTTTTACCATATTGTATACTTATGCAGTACCTCACTCTCAGGAAGAGACTCCTCCTCGTGTCAAACCAGCAAGGGGTTCTTTGATTTGCACACCTTTGCAAAGTGATTCCACTTTAAGCGTGAGTTCCACATTTTCCCTTAAGCTGGACATGGTGTTGTGAATTGCTGAGTATTTCCACAATTTGGCCATAGTTTTAAGGGTAACTGACCATGATGGGGCACACACGTTAATGAGACTGCTGAAGTCTCTTTGTCCATAGCCCTTCCACTTGAGAGATTTGGAAAAGCTTTGTCTGCGACCTTAAGTCTGAACGTGTAATTCTGCGTAACCTCTTCCAATCTAACACGGCAGATTCAATTTGGACTGCCAAAGTCATGGCGTTTTCCAAGGTTAAATTATCGTCCTCCATGAGTAGGTGTTCCCAAATTTATGGAATTGAAGCCTTTTCGATTAAGTCACTAACTAGTTCATTAATTAGTGTGCCAAATTTACACACAGAAGCCAATTGTTCCAATACTGCCATATATTGTTTTATGTGTTTGCCATTTCCCTGACATCTCTGGCAGATGTATATCATTCGACCATCCCACTTTTCTTTGGCCCAGAGTGTTTATTGAGAGCATTTACCACCCTAGCCAATCTGTGAGCTGCTCGAATATTCGTTAGCCTTCTGCTTCAAAACAATGTACAAGTACCATATTCATGCAGATTGCTGCTACACTCGGACTTTCTGCGGAGAGAGCAAGTAGGCTTGAAACTCAAAATCCATTGACCACATGGCATAGTTGGACCTCTTGTTGAAAAAAGGTAAGATGCGAGAGCCTGAAAATTTAAATTATTCTCCATTATCCTTATTGCCAGTTGTCGTGTTTTATGTCTCAGAGATATGCAGAGATGACACACCAAGTTCTATGTGTGCACAGGTGTTTTATTCAATGCTTTAAAATGTCTGCTCTCATGCTTACAGCTGCTTGCCTACAGTTTAGTTTCTCTTTTCTCAGTAACATATCCAGGTTTAACTACTCACACACAGAGAATAGAGGAGATACCCATAATCAAATGCTGAATACTTGAAAAATGCACTTGTTAATATTTCAGTGCCTATCGCACCTGCACAGCCAACTCATGTGTTGGGGGTGACAATTTTCAGGATGATTGCCTCACTGTCTAATTGCCGTAACAATGGTTACAAATCATAAATTAACCGTTCCCGAATATCCTTGGGGTTGTCTTGCTGATCCCTTTCAATTACATTTTGAATTGTTATTTCAGAGGGTGTTTCTTTCAACCTTTACTTCCCCTGTTCTGTTGTTTTTTTTTAAAAAAGTATTGTTTATCTTTCAGTTTTGAGGAAGAGTTTATGTGCTCTGGGCAGTTGATGCCTGGCCAGGGTTATCTTGCTTTTGTTCAAAGTGTATCCAGGACACAAGGGATATCACCTGGTGATAATCAAGAGCATTACAGGAATACTTCAACTGCACAAACTGTGGTAGAAGAGCAACACAATGGATGCTATTATTATGCTGAAACTTTTATTCCAGTTTTATTTTGGACCTTTGCAATAATTTTTATAAATGAACTATTGAGGGATAGAAACAAAGGAATTATTAGATGAAAGAAATATTAAGGTCTATAGAGTTCTCCTTCTATCATCCTGGTGCAACAATAGCGGCGTTTATTTGACTAATCAAAGCAATCAATCTCTAGCAATTAGTCCACACCAGAACCAGACATGAGGTGTGGAAGACCAACAGTCATGAAAAGCTTTTTGGACCATAAGTTTTATTTACTGAATCATTACCTCTGAGCCTGAATTTAACCCAGACGGCCTGGTGGAACTGTATTCATTTTGCCTTGAGACCTGTGACTTTCTGAAGAAGATGCTTTTCAGTTTGTTGAAAAATAGCTCCCTGAACTTGTCCCCCAACATGAAGTAGAAAATGGGGTTTATGATTGAGTTGAGGAAAGCTATGGGCCTAGTGATGGCGTAAACAGCCTTTACAACTAGTTTGTCACATTCCGACATGCCGTTGTTCTCCATTCTGGAAGCAATGCGAACATTGCGCATTATGTGATAAGGGGTCAAGAATACCAAGAAAATGACAATAGCCAAAATGACCAATGTAAGGGGCTTTTCCACATGAATCTTGGTGCGTTGTTGCTGTATTTTCTTAAGGCCGCGCGCAGTTTGGATGTAAAAGAAAAGCATGACACTGAGCGGTGCGAGAAAACCAAAAACTGTGAGGTACAGGCTGTAAATCAGATTGCGGGAGGCATCTCCTGAGCTGGCATAATCTAAACAGTCAACATCTTCGGTGCCATTGATAGCATCGTCCCTGATAAAAATGAATATAGGCACTAACTCTAGTGCTACAAATATCCAAATACCAAGGCAGATGATGATGGCGTTCCACTTTTTCTGAAAAAAGTGAGGCTTCAGTGGCCTCATCACCAGCAGGTACCGATCAAAACTGATGCAACTGAGGGACAGGATGCTCATGTACATGTTAGCATGAAGGATGAATCTATTTAATACACACGTTATATGACCATAGGTCCACTTGTTGCCTTGGCCATAGAAAGCCACTAGCATGGGAAGGGTGAAAATGAAAGTCAGGTCTGTGATGGAAAGATTGAAAAGGTAGATGTTGCTGCAATTCCATTCCTTCAGACAGAATATATAGCCCCATATCACAGAGAGGTTGCCAATGAGTCCTAAGATGAACTCTATTCCATACATGGTTGGAAGGTAATACTTCTCCAGCTGAGGATTGGTGTCCAAACACATGTTTTCCATTTCCTAGAAATGAATAAAAAAAACAGATGTAATGCAATGTGGGCATGACAAGAAGGTTTATAATATATGATAAAAAACACCTTATAGTTTGAGAGAATAATAGTTGAGATATTACAGATAGAATTATGCTGAACTATGTTTATCATATGAATTTTTTCCATGTATTAGGAGATAACTGGCTCATCATTATTCAATTGACAGATTCATGTAATGGAGGACAATCAAGATCAGTTACATTCAACAATTGGCTTATCTAACTTAGAGCCATAGAACAATAGAAGGTTACAGAACAGATGAAGGTCAGTTGGCCCATCATGTCTGTACCAGCTTCCTGATGCAGCAATCCACTTAGAAAGGGAAGCTTTCCCTTACACAAGATAAGGTCTCCTGGCATTGGGGGTAATATAATTACAAGGATCGAGCATTGATTAAGGGACAGAAAACAGAGAATAGAAAAAATTGGGTGATTTTTGGGTTAGCAGGCTGTAACTATTGGAGGACAGCAAGAATTAGTGCTTGGGGCTCAGCTATTTACAATATATATTCAATGACTGTGATGGGGAGAGTGGGCGTAATGGGTCCAATTTTGCTGATGATGCAAAGATAGGTGGGAAAGTAAATAGATATTGACAGTTTTGGATGAAACTATAGCCTGCCGGGGTAGGGGTGTGTGGGTATTGGTCAGATGATGGGAGGTACGGGTGGTGTAGGTGTCAGTTTGTGTCGAGGGCTAAGAATGCCGGCAGGTCAGAAACCTGACATGATCCCACTGACTTTTGTACTTAACCAGCCTGTGTTTCGAAACCTCCGACAGACAGGCCATCAATTGGAAAAGAAATGATATGCTAGTCTTTATGTCAAGGCATTCAAAAATAACAGCAAGGAATTTTTGCTGCAATCATGTTGGGCTTTGGCGAGACCACACCTGCAATATTTTGTATCCTTTTGATCTCCTTATCTTGCCTTAGAGGAGGTGCAACAATGATTTGCAAGATTAATTTCCAGGTTGAGAGTTTTTCCCTATGAGGAGTGATTGAGTAGAATGGGCCCATACTGCTGAAGTTTAGCAGAATGAGAGCTGACCTCATTGAAACTTAGCACAGGGTAAATGCTGAGGAGTTGCCTCCCCTGGCTGGAGAGTCTAAAACTAGTCCCAGTAAAAGGCCAATCGTTTTGGACTGAAATGAGGGCAAATATCTTCATTCAAAGTGTTGTGACCATTCAGACTTCTCTACCCCAGAGGATGCTCAGTTGTTGAATATTTTGGAGGAGGGTGGGGTGGGGTTCAGTGTGGGGGTATGGGGGTGGCTGTACAGATGTACCTCAATAATGCCTGGATGAAAATGGTTGGATTACAAGATCAGGTTGCACAGGCTCAGGTTTGCATTCTCTCTAGCATGGAAAATTAAAGGGTAACCTAATTGAGGTTTTTAAGATGATTGAAGTCTATGCCAGTGTAGATAGAGAGAAATTATTTCTTTTCTGGTGGGGAAGTCAAAGACATAATCTTAAAATTAGAACTAGGCCAATCGGGGATGCTTTCAGAAAGCACTTCAGCACACAAAGGATAGTAATTATTTAAAACAGCACTATGGGTGTTCCTACACCATATGGACTGTAGCGGTTCAAGAAGGCAGCTCACTGCCACCTTCTCAAGGGCAATTAGGGACGGACAATAAATGCTGGTCCAGCCAGCGACACTCATATCCCATGAACAAATTTAAAAAAATTTCTGTCCCCCAAAAAGCTGTTGGGGTTGGAGTTCAATTGCAAATTTCAAAGCTGAGATAGATAGTTTTTTGCTACGTAAGCATGTTAAAGTTTATGAAACCAAGGCGGGTAGATGGAGCTAAGATACAGATCAGCCATGATCTCGTTGAATGGCAGATCAGATTCAAAGTACAGGACAGCATCTTCTTGTTCCCATCTTCCTTCTGATGCTCCTAGTAACTTCAGCCTGAAACTGACTCTTTTCTTAGCTCTTGTCTTCACTCTCCTTGAAGTCACTTCAGTGGTTGCTTTCCGTATTTTCTTCGCCCCAATATCCTCCACGCCGAACCTCTTCAGTTTTCCCCCTTTCTCTCAGGAAAGATGTGACCAGGTACAGGTTGTACTCTGCCGCCTTCGACTTGAGCTGTTTTTGTTGGTCGCATGTCAACCGAGGCTGTGAATGTTGGCAGAGCCTTCAACCGAGGTGAAAGTTCGAAGTTGAAAGCTAGGCATCAAACCTAAGTCAGATCCTGGTCCTCTTCCAAAACCCATTCCTGCCTTTTGTCTATAACAATCAGAATTCCTGATCCCCCAGGATGCTGACATCAATCGTCATAAAGGAAGAACAAATTTGCTTCTACACAGAGCGTTTTACAATTTCAGGATGTCTCAAAGCATATTTGAAGCACAGTCACTCTTTCACAATCCTGAAACGTGGCAGTCAAGGTCCCACAAGTAATAAGGTGATAATTGACCAGAAAACCCGCTTTAGTGATGTTATTTCAGACCTTCTCTGCTCTTAATTCAAAATAGTGCCATAGGGTCTTCCACATTCTCATGAGAGGGCAGAAGGTGCATTGGAAAATATTAATAATAGTTCTGAGGAGAGACTTGAAATATTGACACAATTTTACTTGTGCGGTGGAAACTTTAATACACTGGTGGTGAAAATCAATGGATGAGATAGATCAGGCTGAATGACTTTCCGCACCCTTGTCTATTTTTGAACCTTTATTACATTGGAAAAATGCATATTAAAAGAGTTTGTTTTTCTGTCTGACAAAGTGTTACAATCCCCACAGAGACCATAACTTTTAAAAAGAGATATGATCATCCAGTTACTAGCTGAAAGAATGACATGGCAAGATTTCACCTTTTAAACTTTTCATATAACAAATGACGAAAAACACCTTTTACTAAACACTAGTTTCATTTTGTAGGCAACTTATATTTTAATCTACAGAAATTGATGTCTCCTCTTGTACCCATTGCACTCTCCATGGAATTACAGTCCCTTTAGCAAACAGTCCATGGTTGCTAAAATAACATATAATATATGAAAGCAAAATATTGCGGATGCTGGAAATCTGAAATGAAAACAGAAAATGCTGGAAAAACTTGGCAGGTCTGGCAGCTTCTGTGGAGAGACAAATAGAGCTAACACTTTGAGTCCATATGACTCTTCTTCAGTGTTAAAGAGAGGTGGAAATTTTTTTTTATTCATTCATGGGACGTGGGCTTCGCTGGCTGGGCCAGCATTTATTACCCATCCCTAATTGCCCTTCAGAAGGTGGTGGTGAGCTGCCTTCTTGCACTGTTGTTGTCCATGTGGTGTAGGTACACCCACAGTGCTGTTAGGGAGGGAGTTCCAGGATTTTGACACAGCGACAGTGAAGGAACGGTGATATATTTCCAAGTCAGTATGATAAGTGACATGGAAGGGAAATTCCAGGTGGCGGTGTTCCCATTTATCTGCAGCCCTTGTCCTTCTAGATGCTAGTGGTCGTGGGTTTGAAAGGTGCTGCTGAAGGAGCCTTGGTGATTTCCTGCAGTGCATCTTGTAGATGGTACACACTGCTGCTACTGTACATTGGTGGTGGAGGGAGCCAATGTTTGTGGATGGAGTGCCAATCATATGGGCTGCTTTGTCCTAGATGGTGTCAAGCTCCTTGAGTGCTGTGGGAGCTGCACTCATCTAGACAAGTGGAGAGTATTCCATCAGACTCCTGACATGTGCCTTGTAGATGGTGGACAGGTTTTGGGGAGTCAAGAGGTGAGTTATGCACTGCAGGACTCCTAGCCTCTGACCTGATCTTGTAGCCACCATATTTGTACGGCTAATCCAAATCAGTTTCTGGCCAATGCTGAGCCCCAGGATGCTGATAGTGGGGGATTCAATGATGGTAATGCCATTGAACATCAAGGCTGATAGCCAGATTCTCTCTTGTTGGAGGTAGTCATTGCCTGGCACTTGTGTGGCATGAATGTTACTTGCCACTTGTCAGCCCAAGCCTGGATATTTTCCAGGTCTTGCTGCATTTGGACATGGACTGCTTCAATTTCTGAGGAGTTGTGAATGGTGCTAAACATTGTGCAATCATCAGTGAATATCCTCATTTATGACCTTATGATGGAAGGAAGGTCATCGATGAAACACCTGAAGATGTTTGGGGCGAGGGCATTACCTTGAGGATCTCCTGCAGTGATGCCCTGGAGCTGAGATGACCGACCTCCAACAACCACAACCACCTTCCTTAGTGATAGGTATGACTCCAATCAGTGGAGAATTTTCCGCTGATTCCCATTGGCTCCAGTTTTACTTTGGCTCCTTGATGCCACACTCAGTCAAATGCGGCCTTGATGTCAAGGTAGTCACTCTCGCCTCATCTTGGGAGTTCACCTCTTTTCTCCATGTTTGAACCAAGGCTGTAATGAGGTCAGGAGCTGAGTGGCCCTGGCAGAACCCAAACTGGGCATCAGTGAGCAGGTTATTGATAAGCAAGTGCCACTTGATTGCACTGCTGATGACCCCTTCCATCACTTTACTGATGATGGAGAGTACACTGAGGTGGTAATTGGCCGGGTTGGATTTGTCCTGATTTTTTTGTATAGGACATACCTGGGCAATATTTCACACTTCTGGGTAGATGCCAGTGTTGCAGCTATGATAAAACAGCTTGGATAGGGACGTGG
The DNA here is from genome assembly GCF_017639515.1 of Carcharodon carcharias. Taxonomy (NCBI): domain Eukaryota; kingdom Metazoa; phylum Chordata; class Chondrichthyes; order Lamniformes; family Lamnidae; genus Carcharodon; species Carcharodon carcharias. The sequence goes on along the minus strand of NC_054468.1, from coordinate 17,268,482 downwards.
CAAGTTCTGGAGCACAAGTCTTCAGTATCATTGCCGGAATATTGTCAGGGCCCATAGCCTTTGCAGTATCCAGTGCTTTCAGCCATTTTTTGATATCACATGGAGTGAATTGAATTGGCTGAAGGCTGGCATCTGTGATGCTGGGGACCTCTGAAGGAGGCCGAGATGGATCATCCACTCGGCACTTCTGGCTGAAGATTGTAGCAAATGCCTTATCTTTTGCACTGATGTGCTGGGCTCTGCCATCACTGAGGATGGGGGTATTTGTGGAGCCTCCTCCTGCAGTGAGTTGTTTAATTGTCCACCACCATTCAAGTGGCAGGACAGCAGGGCTTAGATCTGATCCATTGGTTGTAGGATCGCTTAACCCTGTCTATCACTTGCTGCTTATGCTGTTTGGCATGCAAGTAATCCTTTGTTATAGCTTCACCAGGTTGACACCTCATTTTTAGGTATGCCTGATGCTGCATGCCCTCCTGCACTCTTTGTTGAGCCAGGGTTGATCGCCTGGCTTGATGGTAATGGTGGAGTGGGGGATATGCCGGACCATGAGGTTACAGATTGTGTTCGAGTACAATTCTGCTGCTGCTGATGGCCCACAGCGCCTCGTGGATGTCCAGTTTTGAGTTGCTAGATCTATTCAAAATCTATCCCATTTAACACAGTGGTGATGCCACACAACATGATGGAGGGTATCCTCAGTGCGGGAATCTCTCTCCACAACAACTGTGCAGTGGTCATTCCTACAGATGCATCTGTGGCCCGCTGGTTGGTGAGGATGAGGCTAAGTATGTTTTTCCCTCTTCTTGGTTCCCTCACATCCTGCCGCAGACCCAGTCTAGTAACTATGCCCTTTACGCTTTGGGACTATATTTTAATATTTAGGTTTAAATCACCTCTTCTGCAGTCTGCCTGACAATGAGCCTGGGTGTTTTGATTGTTAGAGATCAAAAGAAGGCTTAGATTGTGTTAGCTCGGTCTTTGGTGCTACCGAGCCACTCTTGGCGATGGACATTTAAGTCCCCCACCCAGAGTCCATTCTGCGCCTTTTCATCCAAGTGACGTTCAGCATGGAGGAGCACTGATTCATCGGCTGATGCCATGAGACTTCATGGGGTCCGGAGTTAACGTTGAGGACCCCTAGGGCAACTCCCTCCTGACTGTGTGCCACTATGCTGCCACCTCTGCTGGGTCTGTCCTGCCAGTGGTTGCTTGAAGTTCCTACTTAGCAAAACAGGAACCTATTGGAAGCTGGGCATTGTTATATTTATTTATTTATTTATTCAGTTTTAAAATCTTTTTTCCCCAATCACCACCCCCGCAGGGCCATCCGTCACTGGTTGCTATGTTGTCCTCTCACATTATCAGCGAGTTTCTTAATTCCATCACCAGCAGTAAAGCCTTTTCTGATGATTCTTCTTCCCCCTGGCTATGCCAGGATGAATCTCATGGAATCTTTAAATGGCTGCAGGATCTCTTTGACTAGAGCCCATCCTCCTCCTGCATCCAGCTCTGATAATTCACAAAGCCAAGCAGCCTCATCTCTCTACTCACCACATAGAATCTCTGCTGTCTTTCCGTGGTATTCATTGGTTTGTAGGGAAACCTGTAACCTGATCTCAAAAAATGGCTTCCTCTGCCCTCTTCCCAATGGCAATGTAATATATATGAACCTTGAATCCAGATAGAAATACTTGTTATCTATCCTTGACCCCAAATCCTTTTCATCTTAGAAGTACATGGACTGTTTATAGCAGAACTATATACAACACAATTCCAACAAAAACAATGTTTTCTGGGATTTAGGGAGACTCTGAGTCTACTCACCATAAACTCAGAGGCTACTGCCATTGTCTCCAAGCATAAATACCTTGCATCACTTTCCCACTAAAACAATCTAAGCCTTCTTTTGATCTCTAACAATCAAAACAACCAGGCTCATTGTCAGGAAGACTGCAGAAGAGGTCACATGGCCCCTTTAATTTACCCTAAATATTGAAACATAGTCCCAAAGCATAATCACCTTATAAACCTCATCATTGGAACAGAAGGTAGTCAATTGTTACCACAGAAGTTGGAATATGCCACAAGTGTTATCTTACCATATTGGGATGTGGATTCTCCCACTAAGTCAGAAGCTGTGAGGTTGAAAATGTATAGTGAGTGGGTAGATCACACTGTGCCCGATTTTAGGTAAGAAGCTCTTGTCTCGAGATATTCACAACCTCCTGGTTTCGTAAACTGGAAGGACGTGACGTAACTTTTGTATTCTGAAAGTAGAAGGGAACCAGATTCAGTTGGGTGAAATGACAGCTTTGTGCTGACAAAGAGATGGGGAAAAAAACTGAGCAACGTGATTGAGAATTGAATCAAATATAAACACAGGAAATGCTGGAAAAACTCAGGGAGGTCTGGTAGCCTCTGTGGAGGGAGAAACAGAGTTAAAGTTTTGAGTCCAGTATGACTCTTCTTTGGGTGCTGCCATGACCTGCTGAGTTTTTCCAGCATTTTCTGTGTTTATTTCAGATTTTCAGCACCCGCATTATTTTTGCTCTTATTGAGAACTGAATCGTTTGCTGTTGGCAGTTGCTGCTCAGCTTTTCCTTTCTCTCATTTATTCCAGTGAACTAAAACAAGAGCAGAGGCTATGGTTCACTAACGGTTTAGTCACCGACATCGTTGCCACTGGCATTGCTGCTAAGAAAGAAAGAATTTGCATTTATATAACGCCTTTCACAAACTCAGAAATACTTTACAGCTTTTGAATTATTGTCACAGTGATAATGTAGAAAACTGAGCAGCCAATTTTGCGCTCAGCAAGGTCCCACAATGTCTCAATGACTAGAGAATCTGTTTGAATTATATTGTTTAATAGATAAATGTCCACAACACTGGGGGAGCTCCTTCTTTAAATTAATACTTTGCAATCTTCTGCTCCCATTTCTTATGTTGCTATGTTGCAATGCATCAGTGTAAAATTCAATTCAATGTGCTGTTTGTTTTCTGTTTAAATACAGGATACGCGATTTGTGTCTGATAACCTGCTTCTGTGAATGCATTTAAAAACATTGAGATAGCTAAGGAAGTCTTGAGATAGGAAACAAAATAATGGACCCAAGATGATTAGTTACCTGGTTAATGGTAAAAGAGTTAACATCTGGTGTTTTGTAGGAATGGTCTCATCTTTGGCGCTTTTGTTCACAGTAACACTTTTCGTGCCATAATGAACTATCTAGGACAGTATGGGTGACTAGAGACCTATAAAAGATCTTGAACTTCCTTTCACAATTTGTAGAGAGTGACAACAATGAAAGGTTCAATGAAGGTTGTGCCTGTTCTCAAAGGAAAAGTAAGGTAACTGTATTTATTTTTCTGCATGATTACTGCTTACATTTTTCAGCAAACCTCATCAACGGGTGGGATTAGGTTTCTGTCATTAAATAAAATAAAAATAGAAATCTGTGGACACCATTTTTATAATCTATATGTTCAGATACCTGATTGTGATGCTTGGGCATTTTTTCCCCTGATTTTAAAAGCCTTGTTTCCTGGGGTTTCGGGTCTTCATGCTCCCTGAGGCGGCTCTCTGCCTTCAGGGAGCTTCCTGTCGGCACTTGCCCACGTCCGCATTGACATCATCACCCGTTCTCCTCCCCTCGCTCCCCCCACCACCCAACCATTCCCCCCTCCCCACCCACCCCGGCAGTGCTGAGCTTTTCAGTGCACGCTTCACGCTGGCTGACCATTAATTGTCCAGCCAGTGTGAAATCGCGGCCGGAGGCCGATCGCGGTCAGCGGTCTGACTCCCGGCCACTCCCGGGCCTGCCGATCGCGCCCGTCCGCCGAGCTGAAAGTTCAGGCCTATGTATCCCTAATCTAATATGTTCCCTAATGTACGGTTAATAGGTGGGGCTAATTTTCACCTTTCACTGTTGTCCACCAGAATAGAACCAGTTAAGATTTTCGCTGTATTTAAATGTCGCCAATTCACCATCCCCCACCCCTCACCCATCTGGTGAATACGAAAGTTCCCCCGCTGGTGTTTGAAGCCATGACCCGGTGGTATTAATCTCCCCTCTGATTCAGAAGGTTGTGGGCTCCAGGAACTGAAGTACAAAATCGAGGCTGATACTCCCAGTGAAGTACAGTCAGGAGGCTGTCAAAGGTTCCCAAGTCACAGAAGGGCAGGGAAGTTCAGTTCTCCCTGGTGCCATAGTCAAAACTTATCACTCCATCAATATCACTAGAAACAGATTATAGTAAAATGCCTGATATATGGCATGCTCTGATGAGTGCTGCTGGTTAATCAAAAATGCCTCTTAAGACGGAGTAACTGTGGGATGCTTTGATTTTTGTTTAGAAAGCTATTGATGTATGTCTATCTATGTGCCTATCTGCAGCTCACTCCCCCCAACCCCTCCTCAATTTGTGAGATGAGCTATTCCGGTATGCCTTCTGTAAGATGTAACCTGATATAATAGTCATTGCTTCCAGTTCCTGCATTTTCTCCAAAACTAGCTCTGGCTCCGAAACACTGGGACAGCAGCACTGGGCCCTTTAAAGAGATCCAAACTCCATGGAGAGTGAGACTTACAGGGATCTTGATCTATGTTTACATTATCGGCCATCTTTTGCTCAGTGTCTTTACTCATATTTCTTTTTAAAAGAAACACAGACCTTCCTTAAAAGCTTCAAATTGACTGTAGGTATTTGGTACCATTAATCCCCTGTCACAACAGTCAGCAAAGCAGAATATGCAGCAAAGGATTACTCACTGCACCAGAACAGACCCTAGAAGGATCAAGAAGTTACTCCAGTATCATTATTGATCAGCTCCTCTTTCAGTCTTCTTGTACTTGAGTTCAGCCTTCACAGTGCGTCTGAACAAGAGAGGAAGTGAAGAGAATACAAGTCCAGAGAAAAGAGGAAATAGATGTGGTTCATCTCTGTAAGTAACCTTTATGTGCTGTTGTCTAGGAACTGTCCCTGTGCAGTGACAGCAAGACCAGTGCTCTCTGGGTGCAGCATTGTCCTGAAGGGCAAAGGAATGATGCTATACTATACTGTGACCTCCCTTTGCCTCAATTCACAGAATCACATAACATAATACGTATGAAGAACTGGGGTCAAGGAAAAGATAATTCAGCAGCTGCAGCTCTTAAAGGGGTGCCGGACATTTCTAAAGCTGCCCGGCTTCTTGCAGGAGCGAGGAGGGAGTGGCTGCTTCAATCATCCACAGCAAAATGACACCGAATAATGAAGTGGGTTTGGAGGTGTTGCTAGGGGATGTCCTACAAAGCAGAGTGGTCTTCTTTGGAACTAAAGCCCAAGCTTCAGAGGAGCACAAGAGCAGCCAGTATGGAGGTGGCTGAAAGAAGAAATGTTATACTTACCCCTGCACGACAGCTGGAATCAGATGAGGAAGACATTTGTTGGAATTGGGAACACTGGCAAATGTTTTTCTCACATTTACATTATTTTGTATAGTTCAGTTATGAAGTACATTAAGAGTGCTTCAGTTTAAACTTGGAGGACAATTGGAGAATGCACAACACTGAGCTCACCGTTGGTGTGCTTTCCAACATCCATGGACCTATATTTTAGCAGCGGAAAGTTTAAAAAGTAGTGGAGTTTCCCTACACTACAACAGCAATTATATATTGCACAAAATTATTTCATTGACTTTGAGGTGTTTTTGGACATCTTGAGGTTGTGGAAGCTGCTGGGTAAATTTAATTCTACCATCTACCCCAGAACCAATGCCAATGCCTCAGAAACCTGAAGCCCTCACTCCTACACCAATTCTCCAGCCACATGTTCAATTACTCAATCCTCCTCTTCCTCTGCTCATTAGCACATGGCACTAGGAGTAATCCTATGATTACTGCTCTTCGTGCCCTGATTTTTACTTCCTGTACTAACCCCTTAAAATCTGATTTCAGTATCTCATCCCTCTTCCAACCTATATCATTGGTGCCAACGTGGACCATGACCTCTGGCTGAACACTCTTCCCCAGAAGGATGTCCTGCAGTTGAACCATGACATAATTGACCCTGGCACCTGGGAGGCAACACATCATCCTGGTGTCACATTTACTACCACAGAAATGCCTGTCTGATCGCCTGATGATGGAATCCCCTATCACTACTGATCTCCCAATCTTTTTCTTCCCCTCTTGTGCAGCTGAGCCACTCATAGCACCACAGACTTGGCTTTGGCTACACTCCCTTGAGTAATCATTGCCCTCATCAGTATCCAAAATGGAAAACCGATTAGTAAGCAAGATAGGCTCAGGGGACTGCACTACCTGTCTGGATCTCTTAGACTGCCTGGTGGTCCTCCTTTCACTCTCTGACTGAATGCTCTAATCCTACAGTGTAACCACCTTCCTAAATGTGCTATCAAAACAGTTATCTGCCTTGTGAATGCACAACAGTGACATCAGCCACCACTCAAGTTCTGCAACCAGGAGCTCAAGTTTCTGCAGGCAGTGACATTTCCTGCAGATGTGTTCACCTAGGTCACATGATGTGTCCACAACTTCCCACATACTTCAGGATGCACATTCCACTTGGCCAAGCTGACCTTCCATACAGTAACTTTAAAAATGATTTAGTACAATTAGAATAAGTAGAATAACTCACCAGTTAATAACCAGTTTTTTCCCCTGTGGCAAAGTAAGAGCCAGCTACTGGAGGCTGGAAAAGATAGAAAAAGAAAGGAGCACCTCCTTCCCTCTTCACTGAACTGGCACACTCACCAAACTCTAATTTAAGCACTCTGATGCAGCCCAGTGCAGACCTTTTACTGTTGTTGCCCACAGTTGTAAATCTTTCTCTTTCCTATCTCCCTTATTGTATATGTATGTTTGTTTGTGTGTGTGTGCATGTGTGAGAGATTGCAAACACTCCCCCATCCCGCCCCCCCCACCAAACCAACCCCCCCCCCACCCCCCCCCCACCACCACCACCACCACTGAGGCTGGTTTGAATGTGAATAAACTAACTTTCTGAGTTAATCATAAAGCTAGTTTGCTGCAAGTTATTTTTAAATTGGACCACACAAACTGAGGGTTTGGGGAAACATGCCACTGCCTACATTAATAATAATTCACAAACACCTCTGCTTACAGACAGATGGAGAGAGGATAAGGACGCTCCGTTTCTTTCTCTGCCCTGTCTGTAACACAACGAAAGTCAGCACGGATTTGTTCAGGGCAAATTGTGTTTAACTAACTTGAAGAGTTTGGTGATGAGGTATAAGGGAGAGTTACTGAGGGTAATGCATGTTTATGTGTTGGACAAGAACCTCGAAACAGTATTTGATAAAGTGCTACACAACAAACTTGTCAGCAAAGTTAAGGCCCATGGATTGAAAGAAACAGTGACAGCATGACTACAAAGCTCGCTGAGCGACAGGAAACAGTGTACTGGTGAAGATTTGCTTCTCGGACTGGAGGAATGTATAAAGTAGGGTTCCTGAGGGATTGGTAATAGGGCCGCTGCTGTCCTAGGTTTACATTAATCGCTTGGACAACCGAAGAACTGTGTTCAATTCTGCGAATTCAGGAAGGACGTGAAGGAATTAGGGAGAGTGCAGAGAAGATTTGCGTGAATAATCCCAGGAATGTGAGACTTCAGTTATGTGAATAAACTGGAGAGATTGGAGTTCTTCTCCTTAGAGAAGAGAAGGTTCAGAGGCGATTTACAATGGTGTTCAAAGTCATGAGGGATCTAGGCAGTGTACATAGAGAGAAACTCTTCCCATTGACAGAAGAGTTGAGAGCCAGAGTGCACTGTTACAAAGAGAACGGCAAAAGGTTCAAAGGTGACATGAGGTGAAACATTTTCATGCTATGAGTGGTTACAATCTGGAATGTGTTGCCTGAAAGGATGGGTAATGCGTATTCAATCACGGCTTTCAAAAGGGAATTGGATCAGCACCTGAAAAGAAAAATATTGCAGGGTTAGAGAAAGGGCACGGAAGCGGGACTAAGTAAATTGCTCTTGCAGAGAGTCAGAGCTGGCTTGATGAGCGAATAGTCTCCTTTTATGCTGTAATCATTCTATGAGGTTTTTTGGATGGGGGATTTCCCTGCCCAGCCACCAGATCAGTCAGCAGGGAATGCAATCCCGCTGGTACCAGCTGCCCTGCAGCCATTTAATGTTCGGAGGGACATTAATTGGCTAAGGACGAGTCTTCCACCCCCATATGGGGAGGAAATCCCACCTTAGAGAGCTGACCCCTGCCCCCTCCCACCCCACCCCACCCCACCCAGTCAGGTGGCCGGCAGCTCTGTAGTCCCAGCAGGCCAAGCTCAAGTGGTGGCCACTGCTGGGACTACAGGCAGTCCCTGAAGAAGGGGAGGTTATGGAGACCGGGCTTCAGGTTAGACCAAGGTATCAGCTGGCCTGGCTGGCAGGCCCCAGTGAGAGGTTTGGGGAGCTGGGCTTGAAAGGCCAGGGAAGTAGGGTTGAAAGGAGCTATAATCTTGAGTGGGTGCCTCTGATGGGCACAGAGATACCCCACGAGAAGCACACCCCTCCCCCACCTCACCGGTATCGGCAGGGCTGCATTCCCTGCTGACTGATTGGGTGGCTGGGCAGGAAAACCAAACCCCACTCCCCCCAAACCATCCAAAAATGTATGACATCAGTTTGTTTTTTATATAAAGCCCCTTTAAAAATTTATGTTGCTGTTGTCAACAACTTAAAAAGAACGACACAGATGCACTAAAACGATACCAGGGCTAAAAGGATTAAAATTTGAGGACAGGTTTCAATGACTAGTCATGTGTTTCCTTGAGAATAGAATAGAGAAGAGTTGCTCATACAAAGACACTTAAAAAAAGCTTGCATTTATATCGCGCTTTTCAAGACCACTGGATGTCTCAAAGCGCTTTGCTATCAATGAAGTACCTTTGAAGTGTCATCACTGTTGTAATGTCGGACGCACGACAACTAGTTTATGATCACTAAACTTCCACAAATATCAATGTGATAATGACCAGATAACCTGTTTTTGTGATGTCGATTGAAGGATAAATATTGACCAGGGCACCAGGAATAACTACCCTGTTCTTCTTCAAAACAGTGCCATGGGATCTTTTTACATCCCTCCAAGCAGGTAGATAGGACCCAAGTTGAATGGCTCATCCAAAAGACAGCAGCTCCGACAGTGCAATGAATCCATACTACACTGGCATGACGCCTTGATTTTTGTGCTCAAGCCCTAGAGCAGGACTTGAACCTTGTGATTCTAAAGTTAATATGCAACCAACTGAGCCATGAAGAGCAACTCTGAATCAGGAATTCAGAACAAGGAAGCCTAACCTTAAAATTAGGTTTAGGTCGTTTAGGGTGATGCCAGGAAGCACCAATTCACGCAAAGAATAATGTAAATCTCCAACTCTTGCCTCAAAAACTCTGCTGAGGTTCGGGTTGGAATGTGAATTTCAAAACTGGGATTGATAGATTTTTATAGGGTGAGGCACACTGAGGGTTACAAAAGGAAGGAAGACAGATAGAGTTAAGGTACAGATCTGTCATGATCCAAATGAATGGTGAAACAGACTCAGAGGGCTGAATGGCCTACTCCTTTTCTATGTTCCTATCAATCTGAGCATTTTTTAGACCGTGGGAATAAGGTTACTGTTGTGCTATCATATTTTCAACAAACTATTTTAATCCCACCAATTTGTACTTATTCTGATAATGTAATCTTTAAAAATATAGACAGAAAGGGGAAGGGAAAATGTCTCAAGACCGATAAACGTAAAGATGAAAAATTGATGGTGCAACCATTGCTGGTAAGAGCCCGTGTTTTGCATCAATCCATGTGATTGGTGAGAGCCTGTTTTAAAACCAAGGGGCAAGATTTTCGGGTCATCGGGGGAACACGGTGGGCAGGCTGGGCAGTGGCCGGGAAACGGGTTGCCACCTGTGACCGGCCCCCAACCACTCAGCGCTGCCAGGGTTGAGGGGGGGTTGCGGGAGCAGGGTGAGCGCTGAAGCCTGTGTGGTCACACTGGGGGGGGGGAGCAGGCAATGAAAGCTCCCTGAAGGCAGAGAGCTACCTCACGGAGCTGAAGAATTTTAAACCATGAAATACGGATTTGGAAGTGCTGGAAAAAAAATGTCCACAAAGCAGACTCCCTCAGGGGGGGAATATATAGATTCTAACAATTCTGTCAAAAACATTTTTATTTTTAAAGGTTACCATGGGAATTCTCACCCCGCCCGTGGACGAGGCACCCTCAAAGTCCCAAAAGCCCCACCTGCCCGATTTGCCGGCCGGCCAACTGTAACGTTGGACGGGCAGCGGAAAAATCGCACTTAGTTAATATATTCATGGCCTTAATAGGCCTTTTAATTGTCGGCGGGAACGGTGCCGACTCTCGGGTGCGCCCACCAACCGAAATATCACGCGAGTGTGCGATGACATCGGGACGACATTATCACGCGTTGTTTATCTCCCGATCAGGTCGGGTGCATGCCCGCCCACGGGACATAAGATTCTGCCCAGGATCTTGATTAGCAGTCAACCTTTGTCCGATCTGAACTACTGCTGTATTGTGTCCCACATGGCGGGATCAAGTGATTCCATACGGTGCAATGGTAGGTTCATCAAAGCCTTTCGAGCGCAATGGGAGCTGTTAACGCAGCCACGTCACCCTAATCCTAAATTTGTTCGGCAAAATGTCCACGGGTTACATCGCGATTAAAAGAGCTGGCCAGGAAATCGGCGTGAAGAATAAAAAAGGCGACACACTAAATTTCACAGGAATAGCGAGGTAGTTTTTAAAACGAAAAAAAATAAGGCACGTTTTAAATTCATACCTTTGTTTTTGCCAAAGAGATCTTTAGCCTTCCATCACCTGCTCAAACTTCCAAAAGCAGCAGAAGCAAGTCCTATCCTCGGCGTGACCTCTTCTTCATCATTCCCACTGTCTCCAATGAACACGTCCAGGTGTATAAACTTATCTACTTGTTAAACTGCATCCCCTCCGAGTGGAATTTATACATCCTCCGGATGTTTGCTGGATGGCAGGGCCTTTAATCCTCTCATTGTTTAATTTGCATGCCCGTCTTAATCATTTGGTTCATGCAAACCTGTATCAGATGTTGCTATGGAATAACGTGAGCTTGTTTAAACTGCTGCAATATAAAGAGACTCCTGCCTCCTTTAGCTCAAGCTAATTGAATTTAATGGAAATAAAAAAAAAAATTGGAAGAGGTGTCAAATATGTCGGCAGCTCGCTATCGTTTATTTTACGTAGAGTCACGATTGAACCCACCGTGTGCTATTTTTAATGATTTATTGGTTTCTAGGACATGCGGGTCATGGCTCTTCAGAATACCTCAAGGGAGGCATGTAGCGTCTGGGTGTTTGTTAACCATTCAGTCCTGAATATTCTGACCAGACAGATATGTTGTGGTTTACAGAATCTCCCAGCATTTTGGAACCCATCTAATAAACATTTTGGTTGTCATGAAATTAGCTCCCTCCTGGGCCTATGGTGGGGTCCTGGAACAGGAGGTGCTGGATTTTGTGGTGGGGTGGTGGTGTGGAAGAAATGTCGGCTAGCAGCCGACGTGCCAGAAAGAAGCCCGCGCTCCTACCCATAACACGCTGGGGGGGGTGGGCTACACTAGCTGAGAATGGGACTTCCGCCACTCAGTGGGAGGGAGCCCTGCCCATGAGAGCTACTGGCCAATCTGATTGGCCAGAAGATCGAGCAGTCATGGCAGTGCAAGAGCTCAGTGGTGGGCACTGCGGGGACTGCAGGTAGGAGGATGAAGGAGAGCGATGGCTGCCACAGAAAGGTAAGTCCCAGGCTTTTAGAGCGGGGAGGGACCCGAGAGCCCAGGGTGGGGAGAGATGGGGTCGCGGGCCGGGTTTTGGAGGGCAGGCGGCGAAGAGACATTTTTTGGGGTTGCCCCGGAAACACACAAGGCACCCTCTGAATGAAGTGTCCCTCCTTCCTTCCCACCGTTTTTCATCTAGGTCACAAAGAAACAGCTTGCCCACTCTCACCCACCTGCCCACGCCAACTGTGTTATGGCATGGGCAGCATATTATCCTTGCCTATTGACTTGCTAACAAGCCAAACTGACCTCTAATTGTTCATTTAAATATGGCAGATGGGCTGCCAATTTAGGCACCCAGCCATCTAGCGTATTATGGAGTTCAGCTCTGGGGTGGATGGGAAGGTGGTGAGCTAGCCACCTGACATATTCTATGTGCCACCCCCTGCTGAAAATGCGAGTGGCAAGGGTGCATAAGATATAGCCTGGGCTCTTCTGGACTGATCTTGCCAGGCCTGATGAGGTATTAATCCACCTTCTCTTTCTCAGATTCCAACTACCTCACTGTGTATTTCTCATATTCCTCGGACCTATATTTATTTATCAACCATAAGAACATAAACAGGAGCAGAAAGCCACTCGGTCGCTCAAGTCTGCACCACCCATCAGTAAGATCACAGCTGATCTGATTGTGGCTGCAACTTCAATTTCCCACCAGTGCCCAATGTTATATGTTCAGTAAGTCTCATGAAGAGGTTCTGAGTCTTGTATGGTTGAACATTAAGTGTTTATTGATAGCACATGACTATGTACATATACACAGGATATAGCCCAAGCTATGAGCTAACTCCATGCTTGCTTCTACACAGGTCTTTGTCCAGTCCACAACTGACTCATCTCAGGTCATGTGTCTCTTTATATCACACTGTAGGTGGTACTGTTTCCCAGTCCCACATTAACCCTTGCTATGCCAGATATCCTTAGGGGGAGGGGGAGGCAGTGGCGTAGTGGTATTGTCGCTGGACTAGTAATCCAGTTCTGTCGAAGGGTCATGAGGACTCGAAACGTCAACTCTTTTCTTCTCCCCCGATGCTGCCAGACCTGCTGAGTTTTTCCAGGTAATTCTGTTTTTGTTTTGGATTTCCAGCATCCGCAGTTTTTTGTTTTTATCATAGTAATCCAGAGTACCCAGAGTAATGATCTGGGCACCTGGGTTTGAAAACCCCCATGGATGATGGTGAAATCTGAATTCAATAAAAATCAAAAGTCTAATGATGGCCGCAAAACCATTGCTGATTATTGTAAAGACACATTTGGTTCACTAATGCACCATTAGGGAAGGAAATCTGCCATCCTTACCCTGTCTGGCCTACATATGACATCAGACTCACAGCAATATCCCTTAATACTCGTGACTTGCAAAAAAACAATCACCATCAGATTTAAAGTTATTAACTGATCAAACAGAGGTCTCGTGGTGCTGTGGGTAGTATCCCTGCACCCTGAGCCACACACTTTAGGTTCAAGTCCCACTTCTGGATTTGGCAGCTAAGCAAGTTGAATATCAATGGCAGGTGGTAAGACTGGGAAAGACTCCTGGTCAGCTGTGTGATTGAAAGAAATTTGTAAGTATCAGTTCCACACTCTACCTTGAAGAAGCATTTCTCAATTTCTCTCCTTAACCGCCTGACTCTGGGCTTGTGGCTATGTCTTCTTGTCCTAGACTTCTCTCACCAGTAGAAAATAAATCTCTCTACCTACTCTGTTATGGACAGGAGGAGGTTTAAATTAAACATCCCTGATTTATCCTCTCACCAGCCATCAGTAAATAGAAAGGTATTTTGATTAGCATCCCCCTTTATAAAAGATATTTCCCAATGCTGCAGTTTTGGTGTGATCCAATTTCCATTAATAACCCATGATATGCCGAACTCAGAGGGTTATTTTATTTAATACACTCAAAACATGGGAGGGGGGGGGTCTCAATGTAGCGCCCTAGACACTCAGATGATAAAGGACGGATAGAGAGAGAAAAATTTACAGGCCAAAGACCACAGAGAAAAGAATTATTGTTTCATGTATGTCCAGAATCCCCAGAATCAAACTCCCATGAGGTATTCCTTCTCGGAAGTTGGCAGGTTGAAAACTGATGCTGTACAATACGCTTTTTCAGTGGGGTTGAATTAACACGAGGAGATAGGCCATGTGGAGATGAATCAGTTTTGCAGCCAATGTGCAGAAGTTCCAGTAGAGACCATGTAGATGGGGCCAGGTTTTCAATCTGGGCAGAACCCCTTTTCTGTGTTACTTATAGATGGTAAAATGGTGGACTGAGCAAGACAATAGAACTGGTTCCACCAGTGAGAGGTTCATGTCAAAAGACTCTCATTTCTCTATCTGGCTGTGATAAAGTGTATGCATCCCTTTTTGTCTGGGTCCCTGGGATTATTAAATGTTCCAACCAATAAGACTTGAAAGGAAGGTTGTGGGATCCTCTGATCTAGTAGATGAAAAGACTTCGGTTGGTAAGGCCTGGCTTATGACATGCAGATGTCTTTCGTATAATTCTCTCTGAATATACAGCCCACAGGGGTTGTTAGTGCATCTTCAGGGATAATGAGGCACAAGTTTCTGCAATACTGCCATGGTAGCTCCTTTTGTTCAGAGTCATAGATAGACGTACCCTCAGCCATTTTAAGGTCTTTGTCCAATTTTTAAAAATTTTAGAAATTAGCCACGAGGAAATCTGTGGGCAGAATTGTCCCTTATCTGTACTAAGTGCGGTAGTGGGCGGAGAAAAAGGACATTTTACCAGCCGGCCGCAATGGCGGCTTTTCATGCTGTATCATGCCATTCCCACCATGCCCCGCCTCATTAATAATTAATTGCTAGGAAACACGCTGGGTCATTGGCCTCTGATTTGCCTGGCTCACCCTCACCGCAGGCCTTCAGTAAACCGGGCACCATATTTAAAGGCTGCACCTGCACAGGGCTAGCATTCTTAAAGAGATAGGAAGCTGCTGGGAACTGATGGTTGCCAAAGGGAGGAAACATGCCTCCCTCGAGTGCCTATTGGATGCAGTGCAGGCCTGTGGCGATGCCCCTACCCCAGCTCTGGGCGAAGGCCAGCAAGCAAGGTCACCAATCCATCATGGGATGTGGTGGCAGCAGTGGTCAGCGCCAATGACCTGCAAAAGAGAACAGCCACCTAGTGCCAAAAGAGGATGAATGATTTCCTCCGTTCTGCCAGATTAAATCACTCTTCTCATCAATCTCAACTCTCACACTCACAAACCCATCACACATCCACGGGGCCTCACTCATTGCCAGTTCAAGGGACATCACCATTCACTCTCTCACACTCACCTTCATTCTTTTCATCCTGTCCACGGGACCACTCACCACCCACACATATGCTAGGCGTCATTGTTATCTGGTCTGACAGGCATCCTGCTTACACTGTCTCCATCTGTCTTCATGCAGGGCAAGCTGGCACACAACAGAAGGGAGATGTCGCAGACTGGTGGAGGAATGCCTGAAATCAAGGTCCTCGTGGGCTTTGAAAACAGAGCCATCCAGCTGACCGGCTGACAGTGAGTTTAGCGGTGCTTAACCAAGTGTGGATCCAGCAGTGCAGCATCCATCGGACAACCATGCTGTGAGTGGGTTCCCCTGTTCCGCAGTCCCCCCCGCCATGCACTAATTATCTCTTTGTGCTTTTGCCGGCACATCTGGGAAGCAGCCAAGGGGGTCCATGAGCCGGGTCCTCGAGTCAAGCCCCAAAGAAGCCTCTGAAGAGGAATCTGATGACACCCTGATTGAGGTCGAATCACAGCGCTCAACCACACCCCTCCAGCAGCGCAGAGACACACACCCTGGTTGGACCTATCTCTAGAAAAGCATCTGGGTCACAACCTGGTGAGCACACCGCACTTCCTGATCCATAGCAGGTGGTGGCAGGGACTTCGCAGGTACTTGGATGGCTGCTGGGGACCAGAAATCTGTTGAGTCCGAGTCAGATGATGAGCCTCTGGACTCAGTCATACTTCAGTCGCTGGAGCTGCGAAGACAAGCTTGGGAACATCAGATATAAAAACAAAAAAACTGCGGATGCTGGAAATCCAAAACAAAAACAGAATTACCTGGAAAAACTCAGCAGGTCTGGCAGCATCAGCGGAGAAGAAAAGAGTTGACGTTTCGAGTCCTCATGACCCTTCGACAGAACTTGAGTTCGAGTCCAAGAAAGAGTTGAAATATAAGCTGGTTTAAGGTGTGTGTGTGGGGTCGGAGAGATAGAGAAAGAGAGAGGTAGAGGGGGGGGTGTGGTTGTAGGGACAAACAAGCAGTGATAGAAGCAGATCATCAAAAGATGTCAATGACAATAGTACAATAGAATACATAGGTGTTAAAGTTAAAGTTGGTGATATTATCTAAACAAATGTGCTAATTAAGAATGGATGGTAGGGCACTCAAGGTATAGCTCTAGTGGGGTTTTTTTTTTAATTTTTTTTTAAATAATGGAAATAGGTGGGAAAAGGAAAATCTTTATAATGTATTGGAAAAAAAAGGAAGGGGGAAACAGAAAGGGGGTGGGGATGGGGGAGGGAGCTCACGACCTAAATTTGTTGAATTCAATATTCAGTCCGGAAGGCTGTAAAGTGCCTAGTCGGAAGATGAGGTGTTGTTCCTCCAGCTTGCGTTGGGCTTCACTGCAACAATGCAGCAAGCCAAGGACAGACATGTGGGCAAGAGAGCAGGGTGGAGTGTTAAAATGGCAAGCGACAGGGAGGTTTGGGTCATTCTTGCGGACAGAGCGCAGTTGTTCTGCAAAGCGGTCGCCCAGTTTATGTTTGGTCTCTCCAGTGTAGAGGAGACCATATTGGGAGCAACGAATGCAGTAGACTAAGTTGGGGGAAATGCAAGTGAAATGCTGCTTCACTTGAAAGGAGTGTTTGGGTCCTTGGACGGTGAGGAGAGAGGAAGTGAAGGGGCAGGTGTTGCATCTTTTGCGTGGGCATGGGGTGGTGCCATAGGAGGGGGTTGAGGAGTAGGGGGTGATGGAGGAGTGGACCAGGGTGTCCCGGAGGGAGCGATCCCTACGGAATGCCGATAAGGGGGGTGAAGGGAAGATGTGTTTGGTGGTGGCATCATGCTGGAGTTGGCGGAAATGGCGGAGGATGATCCTTTGAATGCAGAGGCTGGTGGGGTGATAAGTGAGGACAAGGGGGACCCTATCATGTTTCTGGGAGGGAGGAGAAGGAGTGAGGGCGGATGCGCGGGAGATGGGCCGGACACGGTTGAGGGCCCTGTCAACGACCGTGGGTGGAAAACCTCGGTTAAGGAAGAAGGAGGACATGTCAGAGGAACTGTTTTTGAAGGTAGCATCATCGGAACAGATGCGACGGAGGCGAAGGAACTGAGAGAATGGGATGGAGTCCTTACAGGAAGCGGGGTGTGAGGAGCTGTAGTCGAGATAGCTGTGGGAGTCGGTGGGTTTGTAATGGATATTGGTGGACAGTCTATCACCAGAGATTGAGACAGAGAGGTCAAGGAAGGGAAGGGAAGTGTCAGAGATGGACCACGTGAAAATGATGGAGGGGTGGAGATTGGAAGAAAAATTAATAAATTTTTCCAAGTCCCGACGAGAGCATGAAGCGGCACCGAAGTAATCATCGATGTACCGGAGAAAGAGTTGTGGAAAGGGGCCGGAGTAGGACTGCAACAAGGAATGTTCCACATACCCCATAAAGAGACAGGCATAGCTGGGGCCCATGCGGGTACCCATAGCCACACCTTTTATTTGGAGGAAGTGAGAGGAGTTGAAGGAGAAATTGTTCAGCGTGAGAACAAGTTCAGCCAGACGGAGGAGAGTAGTGGTGGATGGGGATTGTTCGGGCCTCTGTTCGAGGAAGAAGCTAAGGGCCCTCAGACCATCCTGGTGGGGGATGGAGGTGTAGAGGGATTGGACGTCCATGGTGAAGAGGAAGCGGTTGGGGCCAGGGAACTGGAAATTGTTGATGTGACGTAAGGTGTCAGAGGAATCACGGATGTAGGTGGGAAGGGACTGGACAAGGGGAGAGAGAAGGGAGTCAAGATAACGAGAAATGAGTTCTGTGGGGCAGGAGCAAACTGAGATGATCGGTCTACCGGGGCAGTTCTGTTTGTGGATTTTGGGTAGGAGATAGAAGCGGGCCGTCCGAGGTTGGGCGACTATCAGGTTGGAAGCTGTGGGAGGGAGATCCCCAGAGGAGATGAGGTCAGTGACAGTCCTGGAAACAATGGCTTGATGTTCAGTGGTGGGGTCATGGTCCAGGAAGAGGTAGGAGGAAGTGTCTGCGAGTTGACATCAAGATGGTATGGAACATCAGGATGGTATGTCCGCTGTACTCCTCAGATTGCAAGGCATGATGGGATAGTAGGTCCGCCTTCAGGCTGAAGTGATAGCGGCGGCATACCAACACACTGAGGTCAACACTGGTGGGATGATGGCTGCCATAGAGACCTTGGTCCAGGACACCAGTCCTGCAATGTTGCGCGGGCTGACACCACAGTTAGGTCCCAACAAAGTCAATGCGAGAGGGGTGCCAGGAAGCTCGATCTCACTTCAGCTTCTCCTTCTCTTCAAGGAGTCAGCCTGGGGCACTTGGACACCCATAGGGAGCAAGATCAGCAGGTGCACAGCCGGGGCCATCCACCTAGATGACTCCAGGATTGTCCGGCCCATCCTAATCCCCTATCCTCTGACACCAGCAGCTCTAGCTCCACAGGCCGAGGAGGGTGCCACTGCCACACAGCAGAACCCTGAAAGCAGGCTGGGGTCCTCAAAGTCTCGGCCATCCAGAGAAGGCCCGCTTAGGTCATCTTAGACAGGGTGCAGCAGTCAGCAGGCTGCCTCCACCTCCACTGTGGATGGCTGGGTAGCACCAAGATGTAGCGGCAGGATTAGGAACGTAAAGAGGATATTATTGCACAGCCTGGGCACGGGTGTTAATCACTTGTACATGCTGTTCACTATTGTAAATATACTGCCAAGAATGTCTCCCTGCCTATGGCTCCTTGTTCTGATGAGCAGTAGTCATGTTACTCAGATACGAAACCTTGGTTCTGCAGGCCTCTCAGTCCAGGGCCTCTTCCCTGTGCTTTGTGTAACATTCCCAGCACACTGATGGTGCACCTCCACAGTCACTGGGCACATCAGTCATGTCTGTGCCTCGATGGGGCTTATCATTGGTGCCAGAATGTCCTGGGCCAGTGGCACAGAGTCCGTTGTTCTCTCTCTGTGCTCCCAGCCCCTTTGAGGTGTGTCTGCACACCCCATCTCATCAGCATCTGTGTCCGGAGACAGTGCAGTCCTGAAGAGTTCCTCTCATGAAGGGTGCCATAGGATCAGGAGAAGTTAATGTTTCCCCACTGCATCTCCATGATATGACCCTGTTCACAGAGCACAAGTGAGCTGCCATCAGCCAGATGGGAGTCAGACATTCACATAAGCTATGGAGTGTCCCCACTGCATGTCGTCATCATCCTCCTGGAATGTAGGGACTATGGGCATCCACTACATCTCCATGACAGGAGCCGTATCACAGAGAGTACGTACACTGCCATCAGCCAGACAGGGGTCCAATGTTCACAGGTGCAATGTGAGGATCTATGGAACCTCCTCACTGCATGTCGTCATCATCCTCCACGAATCTAACAGCTGTGAGGGCCTCCTGAGCACGCCTGCCTTGTCTGGACAACGTGATGTCCTCATTGCCATCATCCCCACCTTTGAGGACCTCATCATCCTCATCCCCACCGATGTCCTCCTCATCAGAATAGACGTACAGCTCCTCCGTCTCCTCCTCAACCAGCTTCACCCCTGTTGCATTACCCCCGTTGGGAATGGTGCAGCAGAGACGGCAACACATGACACCCTCTGTGGGCTGTATTGACGGGATCCACCAGACCGGTCCAGGCACCGGAACCTCATTTTCAACATCCCGATGGTCTGCTCCACCAAGTTGCGAGTTGCAGCATGAGCCTCGTTATACCCTCACTCTGCTGCAGTCAAGGGCATCATAAGTCACATCCTCTTTGGGTAGCCCTTGTCCCCAAGAAGCCAGACTTGCAGCCTCTGTGGACCCTGGAAAACATCAGGGACCTGAGACCAACTGGATTCTCGGAGTTACTTGTGGGAATTCTCTGGGAAATCGTGCGCAGACGTGTAGGATGTGTTTCTGGTGGTCACACACCCACTGAACTTTCAGCAAATGGAAGCCCTTGTGGTTGACGTAGTTGACCGTTTGTTGCCATGGAGATCTGAACACCATATTCGTGCAGTCGATGGCCCCCTACACCTGTGGGAAACCTGATATCTGGGCAAATCCCAGTGCTCTTGCCTCCTTGCTTCCTGATCCTGGGCAAAAGGCACAAAGTTGTGTGCCTTTGCGAATGTGGCATGCTTTTGTGTGTGGAGACTTGCAAGATCCCACAGAGACCACCTATAAAGGAGGCATTGGCATAAAAATTGAGCATCGCAGTCACTGTCATGGCCACTGGCCGTGGATGCCCTCCATGTCCCCATAGCGCCAAACCCTGCAGCAGCTGGCAGATGTGACCGATCAGTTCCATGGACATGCGCAGTCTTCAGCGACACTGGTTCTATGTCATCTGCATGAATAACAAGGCAAATATATCCTTTCTAAGATGTGGTGTCCACAACTAAACACAATAGTCTTTGTATAGCTGTCAACTCATTAGTGAGCGGCCATTCACTTCACACCCAAGCAAGTTAGTTAATGGTATTTTCTAAATGACTCAGAACTGTAGAGAATTCCAAATACACAATGCACTGGAAACTGTGGACAGATTAAAAAATAAATAAGACGCTAATAGATTGTTGATGTTTACCTTAAGGGGCTGGAATACAAAGGGGTGGATGCTAGGCTAGAGTTGCATAAAACTCTTGTTAGGCCATACTGACCTCGGAGGTTGGGCAGCACAGATTCTGCAGTCTGTTACCGGGCAAAAAGGGTGAAGATGGACAGGTGGAATAGACAGTACTGTATCCCCTTAGAAATAGAATCATAGGGCGATATTTAATGGTGGTGACAGGGTTTTGCCCACTGATTGGAGAGCTGGTGAGAGCTCTGCATTCCTCTGTTCAGGAAATCAGGCAATTAACTGGACAATGGTGGGCTTTCCCTGGGATGAAGGACCCCGGGGTGGGGGGGAGGTTCTGCCCGCCAAGAGTTGCTGGCCAATCATAGTTCAGGGTACTCAGTGGTGGCTGTTGCTGGTTATGCACCCAACCAAGGCCCACGGTCACCGGGGGACCCAGGCAACAGGTGAGTGATGACAGGAGAGGGATTGTGGGTTGTGGTCACAGAGGCAAGGGGTGTCAGCAGCAAGGATATTGAGCCCTGCCCCCTCTCCGATGCCAGGTCCTTTGATCAGGCACTCAGTGCATTTGAACAAAGGACCATTCCCCCCCTCCCCCACCACACCGGAAGCTAGCAAGCAACCCCAACAAGGTTTACTTTTCGCACTCCGTAGATGGTGAGTCCTCTGCCCACCGATAGGTGAATACCAGAGGTGGAGGGATGAAGTCTTTAAATGGGCATTGATTGCTCACTTAATGTCCTCAAGTGATCACAGGGCAGGAAGGTCGTCCATGAGCAGTCCCACCATGCAGACTTAATTGGGGCAGAGGCAGTAAGACAACAGGGTCCCCACCTTCCTGCCCGATTAACTGCCCCCACCACCAAACTGGCCACGGGGGATGGCATTAATTTCTGCCCATAGATTCATAGAAATTTACAGCACAGAAGGAGGCCATTGGGCGCATCATGTTTCTGCCAACCGAGGAAAAAATCTATCAAGCCTAATCCTGCTTTCCAGCTCTTGGGCTGCAGCCTTAAGGTTTACGACAGTTCAAATGTGGCGAGGGTTTCTGTCTCTACCAATTTCAGGCAGGGACTGATAGATCCCATCACCCTCTGGGTGAAAGGGTTTCTCCTCAACTCCCCTGTAATCCTCCTGCCAATTACTTTAAATCTGTGCCCCCTGGTTATTAAACTCTCTGCTAAGGGAAATACGTCCTATCAATCCACTCTATCTAGGGCCCTCAGTATTATGTGCACCTCAATTAAATTTCCCCTCGACCTGCCCTGCTCCAAGGAAAGCAACCCCAGCCCTTGTCCAACCTTTCCTCATAATTTAAATTCTCCAGTCCTGGCAACCTCCTCTATACCCTCTCTATGATATGATCCTACCTACCATGTGATGACCACAACTGTACATAGTGATTTAGTTATGGCCTAATTATTGTCTTTTACAGTTCTAGTATAATCTCCTTACTTCTTGATTCTACTGCTTGGCTAAGAAGGGAAATATTCTCTACACCTTTTTAACCACCTTATCTTACTTAACTAGCCTGCTACCTTCAGTGATCTGTGGACATGCCCTCCAAGGTCCCTCTGTCCCTTTGCACTTCTCATATCCTAACACTTATTTGTATTTCCTTGCCTTGTTTGTCCTCTCCAAGTGTATTACCTCACAGATCTCTGGATTGAATTTCATTTACCATTTTTCTGCCCATCTGAACAGTCCATTGCTATCTTTCTGCAGTTTACAGCTTCTTTTCTCACAATCAATGGTATGTCAATTGTTTATCATCTGCAAAAATGTCAATTGTGCCTCCTACATTTAAGTCCAAAAGAAGATCAAGGGATGGTCTAATTGAGATATTTAAGCCGATTAAAGGGTTGATAGGTTAGATAAACCATTTCTTCTGGTAGGGGTGGCTAGGAAAAAGGAGCAGAATCTTCAAATTTGAGCTAGGCTGTAGGGAGATGATGTCAGGAAGGGCTTCTTCACACAAGGCATCGTGCAGTCATGAAATCTGGTACTGCCTCCCACAAAAAGTCTATTGATGCTGTGGTTTAATTGAAAATTTCAAAACAGAAATTGATAGATTTTTGATTGACTATGGTATTAAGGGATATGGATCCAGGGAAGCTAAATAGAATTGAGATACAGATCAGCCATGGTCCAACTGAATGGCAGAACAGGCTTGAGGGGCAGAATGGC
Organism: Carcharodon carcharias; assembly: GCF_017639515.1. Lineage (NCBI taxonomy): Eukaryota > Metazoa > Chordata > Chondrichthyes > Lamniformes > Lamnidae > Carcharodon > Carcharodon carcharias. Next base: position 17,245,601 of record NC_054468.1, on the reverse strand, counting down.
TTCCTCCTGTTCCTATGATCTAGATTTTTAATGTAATTTATTATTCAATGCTTATTTAAATCAACAGCACAAAAGATGGATCTTTCATTTACAGCTGGCACACTGGGTGATGGATCTGTAACTTACATTTGGGGTCCAAATTCCCCTCGTTGTTATGAAAATAACATTATCTAATTGAAAGGTGAAACAGGCTCAAAGAACTTAATGACTCATTCTCTGCAAACAAATTAAGTACTTTTTTTGTGTAAAAAGCAAACAGATTTATAATTTCTCTTTTGCATAAATAATGTTAACGTTTGTTGTTTAATCTTCAAATGATGCATGTTTCAATTACCAGACCAAGTCGCCGTTATTTAATTATATGACCATCGATTTTACAGTCCCAGTGAATGTCAATTTTCATCTGTTCATTCTGCAAGAGGGCAGTCATTAGTTGCACTTCCATGGGTCTGGAACAGTGGATCTGATAATTAGTGAAATCAAATTAACACTCCCAGGAGCATAGTCGTCACTTCCACTGCTGCACTCAATGGTTTGACAAGTGCAATGCTCCTTCAATTACCTTTAAGATGCTCTTATGCATTGTACATACTAAGGATAGAACTTGCGTTTAATAGAGTCTTTCATGATCTCAAGATGTCATTAGGCACTTTATAACTAGCGCAGTACTTTTGAAAGTGTAACCAATTTGTAATGTGAGCACTGCAGCCGCCAGTTTGTGCACATCAAACTCCGCTGTCAGCAACGTGATAATGACCAAGTAATCTGCTTCAGTGATGTTGGTAGTGGGATAAGTGTTAGCCAGGACATATAAGAGTGCTGTTGACGGGAGAATCAGATGTCTGCTTTGCTCAGCGACACTTCTTAGTAAATGGTGTGTGGGAAGTCAAATGGACCATTGGGTTGGAGAAACTGAGATCAGCATTTGCACTCTATTCAGTCTCTGGTTTGTGTAACAGAGCCCAATGCAACTGGTGCAAATTAACAGTTACAAAGTGGTGCAAGGAGATCTCTGTCGCTAACAGGAAAAGTGAAAAATAAGAGATGTAAAAGCAAAATTTAATTAATGTACTGGGAAAAATTTCAATTCAGTACATGGTATTCCTTGCTCATGATGCAGCCTCCTCTACAATAGGAAGACCAAACATAGATTGAGTGGTCGCTTTGCCAAACTCCTCTGTTCGGTCTGCAAGCGTGACCCTGAGCTTTCATTCACTTGTTGTGCTTGCTGCTAATTTAATTCCCAATCCCATTCTGACCTCCTACATTGTTCCACTGAAGCCCAACACAAGCTTGAGGAACAACACCTCAGCTGGGAGTTTCCGTTCTGGGCCTAGGTCCCATATTGGGGGTGGGAACCAGGAGTGCTTCCCGCTGTGGAGACCGGTGGAAATTCGTGCCAAATCGTGCGATGCTGGCCTATTTAATTATGCAGTTCGGAGTTTACCAACATATTGAGCGGTGGGTCGGGCTGGATGACGTGGACCCGGATCATATCCAGGCGCCATATTTAAAAGGTATCCAGATGCCAACTTCTTTGTCATGTACCCACTGTTGAAGGAGGAGATGGGCTGGTGATCCCAGGGAGCTCTGGTCCCTGAATTCAGTGACTCTTCCTGTAGCCCGAGGATGGAAGGAGCTGTGTGACCAACCTTGCATGGGAGGAAGTCACCAGGGTGGTCAGTGGCTGCGGTCTCCACCAGGAAGACTGCCTTGCAGTGCTGGAAATGATGAATGACCTCACCCGTGCCACCAAGATAAGTGAAGCTTCAACTGCTCACGCTCACCTCACTAAATGGTAGAGGGGACATGGGCCTCAGTGGCAAGGGCCCATGCTTTAAAGAGCTACTCAGCGTGATGCCTCATAGCCCCACTGCAGTCCATCCAGTCTGCAGGCGGAGAAGCCAGTGTGGGTCCCTGACGCTTCCACATAGAGAGCTCAGATGCCATCTGGAGCTGGAATGGGATTAAGCATTGAGGACACCCACAAGCGCCGCTAAAGACATGCCTCTGTGAGTCTTATCCCTCGACCTTCAAGGGCTCTGCATGCTCTGGAAGGTGCTGACCCAGAATCCTTCTGGAAACCTGCGGTGCATCAATCACACGGCACACAGTCCAATGGGAAGCGTGAGAAAGATACATAAAACCCAAATTCTCTCAACCCCATCTTTTCTCTTTGTGCAGGAAAAGTTACAGCACAACAGGGGGGAGAGAGAGAGAGAAGATGGGAGGGGCCTGCCTGACCTGAGGAACCTTACTGAGTTAGAGGATTGGCAGCTGAGATGACAGGAGAGGAACCAGACCAAGCCTGCGTGGATGGAGAGCTCAGCGGGCAACATCCAGCCAGTAAGGCTCCATGCGTAATGTAGTCACATAGAAAGCTAAGGGTCATACATTCCTCCAGGTTGGAGGTAACTCATGCAGTCACTTGCTCTCTCCTCCCTCGCTTACAGGTGCCAGCAGGAAGAGGGGAAGGCCAGAAGAAGAAGCCCTCTCCAGCAGCACTTCCTGCACCCAGAGGACCGAAGACATTGGCGAGAAGGAGGAAATTGCACCTGTAGGGGCATCACAGCAGCCACCAGCCCCCACCACCAGCCCAAGGACACATGCCTCAGTGGGTACTAGATCTACTTCAAGCTGTGTCTCACGTTCTGGTGGTCACCGCACAGACACATGTCCACAGCAGGGAGTAGGCAAGGTCAGCCAAGCTCAGTGGCACTCGGAGGACTGCTGGGCAAGAGGCACCTGCTGTGTCCAAGTCAGGTGACGAGCCTCTGGGATGGCCATGACTGAGATGCTGGGGCTGCTGCGAGGGATGATGAAACTTCAGGCAGAGGTGTCGGAGCCCCTCAATGGAGTGGCACATGAGGTGGAGGAGTCCGTCCGCCTGCTCTCTGTTGAAGTGGTTTCGACCTGTGCACGCATGGCAGTTTCTATGGGGTGGATGACGAACGCCATGGAGAACCTTGTCCAGCAGAACTGCAAGTTTCTCTCAGAGGCGCGTACAGACATGCGTTCCATCACTGTAGCCACGGGTGACACCTTGCTGCAGCTACGTGAGAGAGGGATGGGGCACCTCGACCTCCCTCCAGGTGCCCTTTCTCCTCAAGGGGGCACTCAAAGGGAGGAGAAGCGGCTGTCGGACGTCCCTGGGATCTCCACTCAGGGCTCTCTGAGGGTGTCTGGCCCTTTGGAATCCACCTTGCCTGTGACCCCCTGTGACTGCAGAGGGAGCAGTGCCCTACGGCTGGACAGTGCAAGTGAGTCGAAGATCTCCACGCTTCATGTCATGGAGGACGCCTGCCAAGGTCACCCAACACAACAAGGCAATCTGGTCAGCAGGCTGTCTCCACCCCTGCTGCGGATGTTGGGGGGAGCACTGAGTCAAAGTGGTAGGGAATGCAAGATTAAGAAGGTCTGATTTCACATATGGTTGCACGGGTGCACTATGATTGTTAATGTTCTCACACTTTTGTGAATAGACTACACTTGCACTTTAATGAGGTCTGATGTGATTTACTTGTGATTCATTGTGTCTCCCCACCCCACCCCCACCCCCAATTTTCAGGAGGACACCCCAGCCTGGGTCTATGTCTCCCGAAATTATCCATGTGCAGGGAGGCAAGAACCATTGCTAGGGCCCTTTTGAGCCATGTGCAAGAAGCATCCTGTGCATGCTGAGCCTTTGCTCTTCACACGCTAACCTGGTGAAATGTCTTAGCATTGTCATTACTACACACCGGGCTTCCCTTCAGTTGTCCAGTTGAGCTGACCTGCCACTCCCACCACCCCAACTGACCCAACTCCCATGCAGATCTCCACCTTGAGGCTCTGGATAGTTGCAAGCAGCCATGATGGGTATGACTTTTCAGTTTGAGTCCAGCCTCGCCCTGTGACTTACACCCTTCTCCCCATAACCATTGACTCTCCTGGCGTGACCCCCATCAATGGGATGCGGATGAAGGCCCAACCGGAATTGTCCCGCCCCCATCCAATTATCCGCGCTGCCAGTGGGACATCAAGCTTGCTGGTCCGATACATGTCTGGGCCAATGTGGCTTGGACATACCAGGAATCATCTGGAAGAAGGCCTACGCTGGCTTGTAGGGATTGGAAGATGGAGGCCTCCAGTGACTCTGGATCCTTGAAAACCACGTGAAGCAGTCGGTGGGTGGAGCATCAAACAAGTGGACCTTCTCTCTCCCTCTGAACTCCTCTTCCCTCTTCCACACCCCATGCTCATTCACACCTGCACCCCCCGACACCCCACACGTCCGCGCTCCACCACGGACTTTTCCACCCTCCCACTCTGAACTACCACATACATTCCTTGAACCCACAGCATCTCTTTTTTTCTCCTACTAACCACTCTGGGCCTCCACACCTGTCCCGTATCTTCGTTCCTCTCCTACCCATTTAATCTGACCCTCCCCCAAGCACAGACCATTGCCGCCCAACAGTACCTCATGCAGCCGTCTGCCTGCAGTGAGAAGGTTCACCTCCTGGAAGTTGCTGGACCGAGTAGATCCATGTGGCTGATGCTCCACCCACCCACTGCTGCACGTGGTGTTCCAGGGTCCACGATCGTTGGAAGCCTCCATCCCGATCTCCGCAAGCTGCCCCAGGCCTTCTTCTGGGTAAGTCCCCACATGTCCACTCCACGTTGGTCCAGACGTGTTACAGGCTGGTGTGATACTTGCACTGACAGTGCAGATAATTGGACAGGGTGGGGCGAGTGTACAATTCTGGTCTGCATCCCATGAACAGGATGCAAAACAGCTTCACCCTGGCATTTGGTGGGAACGGTGACCCTCCATGATGGACGGGAGCGCATGCTCCCACTGTCATTTCATGCCAACGGGGAAACAACTTTTCAGCTGCTGCTACGTTGCAACCCACCCACCCCCCCTCTGCCCTCCATTAAACCTGCCACTGTTGGGACTGGAAAATCCCAGCCCTCACCTTTCAATTAGGCACTTTTCAGCCTCCTAGCTTTGACATTGAGTTCACCAGCTTTATGTCAAAGTCACTTCTCACATTTCCTTGGAGAGGAGTTGTTGGTAGTCTTTCTTCTGTGACTACACCTCCTCTAGACCCATCTTTACTTGTCCCATTTCCACACCCTTCTGCTTTTCACCATCACCCTTAGTGGAAGTGTGGAGCTCTCTACCTAAAGTCCTGTTGAGGCTGGGGTCAGAGGGGTTGGTGTTGGTATCGTTGGGGGAGTCATTGGATATTTCAAAACTGAGACAGGAACCAAGTCTGGTAAATGGAGTTAAGATACAGATCAGACATGATTTAATTGAGATGCTCCAAATTATTGAATTTCCAGATTTACCAGCTGCCTATGTATCCCTACTAGCATACAGGTTTAATATCTTAACTCATTTACTGGCCCAGAATTGCACAAAAGTACAAATTATAATACACATATACAACTTAAACAATGCCTTAATAGTGCTACACATCATGAATGTGAAGGATGAGGTGTCTTGGTTGAGCGTAGAGTGAATATTTGGATTATTGGTGGTAGTTATGCAATATACCATTGTAAGTTGCTTTTTACAATTGTTCCCACTCTCCTCCAGAACTTCTCTGATGTCCGCTGCTCCTTTAAAAGCCTTCTCAAAATGTGATCCTTTGGGATAGATTTTTGCCATCCCTTACAAATCATTCCCTCCATGGCTCACATTCCTTTCCCTGTCAACAGCCATTTGTGAGATACCTTGGCACGTTTTTCTTTATGCTCAGGGGCTTAGTTTTGGTTTTGCTTGCGTTTTCTGTTCAGATTGTTGTGTTTGTATCTGCAAAGATATCAGCTGCACTTTCTTTCAAAAAGGAGGCAATGACCTTTTAATTGTCAGTGCTATCATCCATTTATATAAAATTATTTATTTATTATTTGTATAAAACACATTTATATAAAATGTAAAGGAAACACTTGTTAATGGAATTTTAAATGATGCCTAGGTTTTCTGATTCCGTGATAGTGAGAGTTTGATTTTTTTTTAAGAATGAAAACTCTAATTTTTTTACGTAAGTTGGTGAAGCTTTCAACAGAGTCTCCCATTCTGCATCGTACAGGTCCCAGGAAACCAGCGGCCTCCCTGGCTCTTCCTGCCTCTTTTGCGTTGATCAGCAGTGGCACCCACAAGGACCAGGCTCCTCTCAGTGTAGAGACTCTCCACAGAGATAGATGCTGCATTCCTCCTTCCCTACAGGAGCCAACCTGGAGACATGGGGATTTCCCAGGGCCCATTGTCAGCGGTTGAGGTCAGCTGTCTGCAGCAGTTGACTGCCCCTTCCCCTCCGGATCTTCAAGACCTTGCAAGTCCATCTCCAGCAGGAGTCCTGTGCTCTCTGGGTAATGCTGGCACTCAGTAGCTTGTCTCACTTCTCCAAGCAAAAATTGCTGGTGACGGTCTCTCCCTCCCAGTTGATGCATTACTCTAGGTCACCCTGCCAGCTCCTTGTTATTTGGAAGAGGTCAAATCCTCCACTGAGACCTTGAACTGTGCTAGGAAGGTCAAAGAGTGAGCTGAGGTCCATGGGGGGCTGGGGGGGTGGGGGGGCGGGGGGTGGTGGTGGTGGCTGAGGGACTTACTTCAATACTGTGAAAGTGCAGAAGGTCCACCTCGTGTTCTTAATGTGTGCAGGATACAGAGCTTTGCACTTGCATGATTAGCATATGGCCCTAGAACTACTTTTGAATCTGCCAGTCCTCATTTCAGACAGACAATATAAGAGGTGAGCTGGAATGGCAGGTTTTCTCACCTCTTTTTCCTGACCGTTGTATCCCAGGAAATGGCTGTTCCCTGGGAACTGGGGCCAGGATTGGCCTTTTACTTTAGCTGAGGTGCACTGCAGCAGTCTAAGTTTGTAACTGACCAAGCTGACCTGAATTCTCAACTCAGAATCTTGGTGTGTGAAACTGAACACCAGGAGATTAGATGTAAAATCTCATTTTAAATGCATGAATTTGTGGGTTTAAATAGGCTTGTTTCTCTTTCAAGACAGAATAACTAGCAACACAATCAGAAAGTGTCAAGAGGGAATGAAAACCAAGGAACTCAGGGTCTATATGCAGCTCCGATCTTGTGTTTTAATAAGCTGGGTTTCCATTATTTTAGCGAGCATAAATAATTTAATTCCCCCATGCTATGTAACAGTTCTCTGTGCTTCTAATTAATAAGACCAGAGTTTTCTTCATCTTGAATTGAAACAACTGGAAGTTCCTTTTCGCTGAGTTCCCCTTTGAGATGTGACTATATAGTTAACCACAGCAATTTCACACACTCTGCTCAATACTTGTTAATCTTGCTTCATTGCACTCGGACTGTGAATTGCACGTTGCGAGTAATGGGTATTGAAGAACAATTACAGGGCGCTGGTCTCCTTGAGGGGGTTTCAGGTGAAATAGTGCTGTGCGATGTTAGTTACAAATATATTAAAGCAATGTGAAATTCCTTTGTCTGCTATTCAAAAAATACTAGCTTGAAATGCATATACTGACTACAATCCCCTAGGAAATACGGGTCGTCTCAGTACCCTTCATGATCACTTAGTCTCATGGAGGCTACGAGTGTTGGATTCAATAGTATTTTGACCTTTGACAGCTAAGCAGGTCAAAGGGGAAATATCTAGAGGATAGCATTGATTGCGTTCTCAACTTTGACTTAAGATGACACATTATTTACAGAAACAGGCCACTTGGCCCAACTGGTCTCTGCTGGCATTTATGCTCCACAAAAGCCTCCACCCAAAGAACTTCATCCGAACCTATCAGCATAACCTTCCATTCCTCTCTCCTTCAAGTACTTATCTAGTTTTTATTATAATACTTCAGTGTAATTGTCCCCAACTACACCCATGTGGTAGCCGTTGCGTTTCTAGCTTCTGTTCACAAACTGACCATTCGCACACACACACAGGATTGGTAAACAAAAGTAGGTTCTATTGATTTGAGGGTTAGAACGAATGTATATAGATATTAGGGGAGAGCTCATCAAACAGCTCTGTTCTAGGGATTCAACACACACAAGAGCAACCAGGACCAACATGAACAGCAGGACAGACTGCTGGTCACGTGCAACATTTTGTCCTGGCTCTGTGATGACACTGACACTATTTGCATATTCTCTTAAAGTGATATTGCAACAGTAGCAAGTTCCGCATGTCATCTTGGTATGGATTCAATTGGATGACTTGCTAGTTTTCAGTTACAGAGCGCAGTAGAAATTGGTCACTGAAGGATTGGGCTGTGATCACTGATAAGTTGAGTGAAGTATTCATGGTCAGTATATTTGAAAAGAAAACTGGAAACAGAATAAAACTCTCACCACAGTCTAAGAAAGAACTTTTAATTCATGGCTGGTATCTTCCAGCGCCCCTGCAGCATGTTCCCCCAAGATGGGGCCATCGAGCTATTGACATCTCTGTTCAATTCGGTGGGACCAGAAGATTCTGCTGGCGTGAGGGGCTGGAAAATCCTGGCCCAGGTACCTGGTATTGGTTGAGGGCTTAATTTTGGTCAGTACAACTCCCCTATTATTCAACTAATTCCATGGCATCTTTTAGCTCCTTCTGAATAGGTAAGGTGAGTCTTATTTGAAGGCTTGTATTATGATATGGCAGATAGTAATTTCCAGGCTGACTAAGTCTCAAAGAGAAACTTGACCAAGCTATCACAACAATTTTGCAATTTGTATTTATAGTGAGAAGGTATGTGTACTGAAGTCAGAAGCAAAGAGTCCACTACTACCTTTGGAGATTTTAAATAATGAACTAAAGCATTTATTAACATAAGAAAAGAAAACTTAAACACACAAGATTACGCAGTTACATTTATCCTTAAGCATTTCCCAAAACATTTCTACTTAACTAGACTCCTAAATAATTACCCTTTTCAGGCAACAGTCCAAATAGATTCATAATCTATAAAACATTCAATAATATTTCCACCAGGTACCCACCATTGCTATAAGGGAGGTAATTCACAGCTTCTCTCTCCCTCTCACTCAATAATGGAAATCCAAGAATTTAACACTTGTAAATCTGACAGTGCATCCCTCCCCCAGTACTGCACCAGTAGTGTAAGTCACGCAGTGATACCTGAAACCCATGGCCTTCTAAATTATAAGTGAGACTAAGATCACTGAGCTGACCTGACACTGGAGCTATAAGAGGTGACTCCACAAAGTCATGATCTCAGCATAAAAGTTCATACACATGGAGGAGCGTTTATCAGGAGTGTGGATAATCTCTCTCCCATGAGTTTCAGTCCATTAGAGTGAAAGGTGGAAAATCTTTTGCAAAGCATTGGGAAATTTCTGCATTCTTGATATGTACTCCAGCTGGGTAAAGCTCTTCGATGGGAAGCTGGTGTTGTAATATGCCTTTAAGAGATAGAGCATGCCATTGCTCGAAGGAACTTGTGTCATGTGATCCAGTCTCAGTTTCACTTTTGCCTGTGAACAGAACCCATGTACTCACACACGCACACACACCCACACACACACACCTCTGATGTCTTCAAGCTTGCTATCCATGTTTATATGTTCTCATGTGCCTAATCTTAATAAATCAACCCACAGCATGTTTACACAATCCCTTGTGAGTGATTGGTGCTTATACTATCATAACAACATGACACAGTGTTCAGTGGTAGTCAAATAGTGTGGCAGCAAGATTAAGTACAGGTAGGACATGGTGAACAGGCTTAGATCATGCCACATGGCATGAGGTGACACTTGACATTTTGATCAGGCTGCAATGGAGTTATATTGTTGAAGATGAAATGCAGTGTGGTGACTGCACAGAAAAGCTTTGAAGACACAGGCCGAGATAGTGCTTAAATAAAGAGCTGGTAAGCAGATGGATCCCTTGTGGTGAGATTGTAGCATATGGCCTGTCAATTCAATGAGTAGGACAATGCATCGAGAAGGCCAGCACTGGGTTAGCTGTGTCAGGAAAGACGAGGGGCCAGGGTGTGGGCTAAATTTATAGCAAGCGGGGGAGGGGAGTCAAATAACAAAAAACAAAAACTGTCACAAAAATAGGGCCAGAGAAGGTTGTGATTTTAATGGGCAGAGCTTCAGATAAACTCGCAAAAGTTTCTACGGCGACACTCATCCTAGGCGCTATAGGGGAAGGAAGGTCAAAAGGATTATGCCAAAACGTCCACAAAATTTCCCAGTTTGAATTGGAATGCTCCTGATCTACTATCTGAATTCAAAATGTTTAAACACCGTACAGAGCTATGCATCCTTGATTCAGGTGTGTTTGAACCAGACAAGCAAGCCACAAAAATTCACCTAGCATTTGGGAATGAAGGTCTACACAGGCTGAACACAGCAGGATTAACAGCAGAGGCGCTAAAGGATCCTCCAAAGATATGGACTGCATTGGAAGACAGGTTCAGAATCAGGTTAAACTTCCGTATTCGTCAACAGCGTGCAAAATCTGTTGACCACTTTGTTAGCAGAGGCAGCGAAAAGGGTATGTACTGTGATTTTTTTCAAATGTAGAACCAGTAGACAGAACTGTTGAGTTGGTGATCACATCAACTTCCATCAAAGCATTCCAGAAATATCTGCTAAACAGGTCCAAAATGTATAGCATTAGCAAACTACTCAAGGATGGAGGTAAGGATGAATTGGATTCACAGGTCAACAAAGCTTAAGGGTCATAAGCATGACCCCAATTGCTGAAGCACTCACTAAAACACCTAGACCTAGCAAGACATGTGGAAGGTGTGGCCTTCTGCATGCACCAAGGAAACTCTTAGGCCAGAATTTTCCCGTCGGTGATTTGGGGACGGGGTCCACTCGCCGAGGGGAAAATGACATGGGATGACATCAGGAGGAACCCCCAATGTCATCCCGGTCCATTTAAATTTTTAGGAAGGTGGTGGAGAGTGAAATCAGCTGTCCGCCCGCTGACCTGTCAATGGCCAATTGAAGCCATTGACAGAGTAATTAAGATCATTAAAGACCTGCCCGGCCAACCTTAAGGCTGGTGGGCAGGTCAGGAGCCCCAGCGGGCTCCTGGTAATACATGAAACCTCATCCACTGGCGGGATGAGGGTTCATGTTCGTGTTTAAAAACTTTAATCAAGTTTCGGTGCTTCTTATTAACATGTCCCATCTCGTGTGACATTGTCACATGAGGGGGACATGTTAATAATGTTTTTATTTTTCTATTTTTAGAGTTTTTTTAACCTGTCACTAATATCCCTGAGACAGCTCTTAGTCTGTGCGCTCTTTCGCTTGCATGCGCACTTTGACAGTTGGGGATTCCTGCCCCTCCCCCCCCACCCCCCCACCCCACCCCACACAGGAAGCACATAGCATTTCTCATCGGGCAGCCTGCTGGCCTTAATTGCCCCACCCATTCAAAATGGCGGCGGGCCCCATTTCGGCGGTGGGGGTCGGCTGCCTACCTGCCGCCGAGCCGGTGGGGCCTGCCCACCCACCAAAGGCAAAGTTCTGCCCTTCGTTTTTGATGAATTCTGTAAGGCATGTGGCAGAAAGGACCATTGGCAGCGGCTGTGCACTAGAGCAAAGGCTGACGCCACTACAACAGCCACGCGCTGATCCAAACAGACGGTACACAGTGGGTATCTTCAAGCCATATGAATGACCATCCAGTATCCTGTCAGACTCATATACATGAGGTGATTGACGAACCAGGAAATGACGGTGATGCATGCAATGAGGCGATGGGTGGTGAACACGTTTCGCACTGTCAATCTTGTGGAAAATACAGATACCGTCACACCATCTGAGGTGTTTGAACTGACTTCATTAACATCATTGGCTACTTTACTAAGTACCCCATTATTCAACAATTGCGCAATATCTCAAGCACAACTGTCATGCACACTCTAAGTGCTATTTTCAGTTTATTTGGACTGCCTAGACAGATCATTACAGATAATGGTCCACAAATCTTTGGTAAGCCATTTCAGAGCTTTTGTGATAAGTGGAATATTGATCAGACAACTTCTCTTCATTACCCTAAATCTAACAGCCTAGCTGAGTGAAAGATTCACACAATGAAATCCCTAATTATTAAATTTTAGAAAGACCAAACAAGATCCGCACATTGCAATGTTCCATCTGAGAGCAATTAAGTACAATTATTCCATCACTGGCAGAGCTCATGTTTGGCAGACCAATGTGTACCAATTTACCTTCTCTTACCAATTCTACTCTCTCAGAAACTAGAGAGCAACTTTTAAGAGATGACCAATTTGCATGATAAAAACATGGGTACAGAATTGCAAAGTTTACAGTTGGGATAGCAAGTTCACACCCAGGATCTCACTGCAGCAACCAATCGAGGTGTCAAGGATTTGTTCAGAGCCAAGGCCCTATAAAGTTATTACACACAAAGGAGCAATAGTGAAGCATAACTGAGGACAAATCAGATCCATTCCAGCTCCTCAACCACTATTCAGTCTTATTGCATTTAGGACAAGATCCCAACTGCAACCGGGAACAACATCCAAGGATGAGAATCCCACAGATCACTGTGAGAAATTAAAGACACTTCCAGACAAGGTTGCCATTATAAGATAAAAACAAAAAACTGCGGATGCTGGAAATCCAAAACAAAAACAGAATTACCTGGAAAAACTCAGCAGGTCTGGCAGCATCGGCTGAGAAGAGTTGATGTTTCGAGTCCTCATGACCCTTTGACAGAACTAGGTGAATCCTAGGAAGGGTTGAAATATAAGCTGGTTTAAGGTGGTGGTGGGGGTGGGTGGTGGGGTTGGGTGGGGGGAGAGAAGTGGAGGGGGGTGGTGTGGGCCCCCTCCACTTTTCTCTCCCCCCACCCAACCCCACCACCCGCCCCCCCACCCACCATCACCACCTTAAACCAGCTTATATTTCAACTCTTCCTGGGATTCACCTAGTTCTGTAGAAGGGTCATGAGGACTCGAAACGTCAACTCTTTTCTCCTCCGCCGATGCTGCCAGAACTGCTGAGTTTTTCCAGGTAATTCTATTTTTGTTTTGCCATTATAAGACGTGGGCGTACCATCAGATTACCTTTAGCTTTAGAGACTCATAGGCTGGGATTTTCTGTGCCCACTGGCATTGGGCATGTTCAATGGCGTGAGCAGATAATATGGTGAGAAAGTCAAAAACTTGGTTTCACAATGTCATGAACCCAGTTTGTGATCGCATGCTCAGCTCGTCGATGGTGGGCTGCTATCCCAGCCACTGGACATCGGGAACCTCATCGGCATATCGTTATAAGGCCAGCCTGCCAGACCCTCCCCTCTCCGCTGGATCGACCACCCACATCGGCAAGAAAATATGCTGCGGGTTTCACAACAGCATATATAAGACATGCACTTGGTGAGCTGCACCTCATTTGGAACTTCAAGGTTTGTTTGCCGACCTTGCTTCGGTCAGCATTCGCAGTCATCAGCGCCAGGCTTCACAGACAGCACCGCATCGCTTATAGGGAGGCTCATGGGCAGGTCTCCACCTGCCAGATCAGCCACATGTGGGTGACTTTTCAATGGCTGCAGGGTTAGGACTTGCTTGGTGAAGGGGGAAAAGTGGCCTCAGGTAGGGGAAGAGGCTGCAGGACGATAGCTGTACTGGGGAAGGGGGTGATAGCCCAGGGTGTGTGTGGGGGGGCACATGTTGATCTGTGCAAGTGGCCTCAAGATGGTGAGGGCTGAGGTTGCAGTCTCCAGGGGAGTTGAGGCCAGATGGACATGTGAGAGTATGTGTGTGAGAATGGGTGTTGATATCCCTTGAGTTGGCAGTGTGTGAGGTGCCAGTGAATGTTTGATGGGCTTGTGAGTGTGTGAGTTTTGAGTGACGAGATGGTTGCCTTACCCTGGTGGCACGGATGGGATCTTTCATCCTCTATCTGCATTGATGGCCAACCTCTTCTGTGCAACATTGGCACTGATGCTCAATGCCATCGCCTACCAAGCCAGAGTGGTAATGTAGCTGCCCTTCCTGCGGCCAGACCGGGGGTAGAGGACATCACAGCGGGCCTCCATGGCATCCAAAAGGCGTTCGAGGGCTGCAGTCCTCTTGCTGCTCGGGGCCATGTCTTCTTTGCTGCAGTCCTGGGCTGGAAGCACTGAGCGCGGCTGCACTTTCAGTTGTGCTTGGCATGATGAAGCGGTGAAGTGATGGTGTGGCAGAGGAATTGGAGCGTGCCTGCCACCGAAGCGGCATGTATCCCGGGAATACATAATTAATGCAGCGGGTTTGGGATGATATGCTGTGAAAAGTCGCCATCGTGGCTGGCGGGTAAAGCGTCATTTTTCCTGCCTGCTACTGCACTTGGTGCAAATTTGGGACGATTCTGTCCATAGATTCATCTGTTCTTTACACCTCTGTAATGATGACCAAACATGAACATGTATTTAAATATTTATACTTCTTTGGAAGGGGAGAAAGTATTTTTAAAAGGAAATGGGGTTTTGTAATATGCCTTTAAGGGATAGCAGCATGGCATCACTAGAAGGGAAGTGTGCCATGTGATCCAGCTCAGTTTCACTTTTGCCTGTGAGCAGAACACACAAACACAGCTCTGGTGTCTTCCAAGCTCTCTATCCATGTATACATGCTCTCACATGCCTCGTCTTAATAAATGAACCCACAACATGTATGCACAATCCTATTCGAGATATTGGCGCTTATGTCATTATAACCACACGACAGATGGATTCATAAAATAGAACATATAAAGAACACAAGTGGTTTTCTCGGCATTTAATCTCACAATGCAGGTGAGCTCACTGGTTTCTGGGAGCTAGGGGGAGAAAAGGGGTGGAAAGGAAGAACGTGATCTCAAAAACGTTCATGAAATCTTTCACAGTAAAAACTAAATTTAATTCTTCTGCTTCAGGTTCATATTTTATTAAGGAACATTTCAATCACAGTTGGCGTGAATCGCCCAAACTTGCAGCCTGGAACTCTTTCCTCCTTAGCATTTTTCTCTTTCAATTTATATAAAACAGAATTTGCTTCTATTGAGATGGTATAAATCAAGGCTTCTCTGTTCTGGTGGATATTTCAAGACAAAAGGAAAAAATGATATGATTGTTCTCCAGAAAGGAGGAGATCAAATGAATTGACTGATTTCTTCAATCAAGCTGATTTAATACAATTCTGACATGAAGTATTTGTTTTCTACAAAGAAGGAATATGTATTCCCTGGAGGAATTGTGTAATCAAATTACGATAAAAGGCTTCCTGGCAGGGGTGCACCAATTCGAGTCTCAAACATGGGCTTTGTGTTTTATTGAGTGATTCCCAATCGTTTGAGAGGCACTGTTATACATACAAGTCCTTCAGGTTTGTTTTTGCAGATTACCTCTAGTTAATGTCATTTTCTTGCAGCCTCCTGCTCAATAAAATGTAACAAATTGCCATTAATCAGCCTTTATTGTTCAAAAATAATCAAATCACTAACTTAACTACACAGAGTGGCTTTGAGTTAAACTAAGAGCTTAAAATCCAGGGTGGGAAGAAGCCATTCAGTACATCAAGCCCATTCTAGCCCAGGTCCAGTTGTTCTGTTGTGGACATCCCTCCCACCGCCGACTGTTGACCTCCAACTTTAAGGCACAATTTGTTCCTTCCCCTACTTTCATTTTTTTAAAATATATTTGTTTATGGGGTTTGGGAATTGCTGGCAAGGTCAGCATTAATGTCCCATCCCTAATTGCTCTTGGGAGGGTAATGGTTAGCCACCTTCTTGAACCACTGCTGTCCATGTGGCGAAGGTACTCTCACAGTGCTGTTAGGGAGGGAAGTTGCAGCTGGTTGTGTGACTACATGTCTGCTGCCCTTGGTTTTTCAGGTGGTAGAGGTTGTGGGGCCGGAAGTTGATGTTGAAGGGGCCCTGCAAGTTGCTGCAATGCACCTTGTAGATGGTACGCACCGTTGCCACTGTGTGCCATGATGGGGCTGCTTTATCCTGGATGCTGTCGAGCTTTTTGAGTGTTGTTGGAGCCACAGTAATCCAGGCAATGGAGAGTACTCCATCTTCTCCTAACTTGTGCTTTACGGAGTCAGGAGGTGAGTTGTTCATTGTAGAATTCACAGCCCCTGACCTGCACTTGCAGCCACAGTGTTTATATGGTTGGTCTTGTCAGTTACTTATCAATATTATGCCACCAGGATGTTGACAGTGGGGATGAAGTAATGCTAATGCTTTGAATGTTAAAGAGAGTTGGTTAAATTCTTTCTTGTTGGAGACGCCCTTTGTCTAGCACTTTTGTAGCATGAATGTTACTTGCTACATACCAGCCTAAGCCTGAATGTTGTCCAAATCTTGCTGCGTATGGACATGGACTGCTTCAGTATCTGAAGAGTTGCAAATGGTGCAACACATTATGCAATCATCAGTGAACATCCCCACTTCTGACCTTATGATGAAGAGAAGATCATTGATGAAGCAGCTGGAGATGGTTGGGCCTAAAACATTACCAGGAGTAGCTCCTGCAGCAATATCCCGGGATTGAGATAATTGGCCTCCAACAACCTCAACTCCCTTCCATTGTGCTCAGTGTGACTCCAAACTTTGGGGACTTTTCCTCCAAACCCCATTAACTTCATTATTTCTAGCACTCCTTTATGTCACATTCAGCAAATGCTACCTTAATGTCAAGGGCAGTCACTCACATCACACCACTGGAATTAATTGTTTTGTCCATGTTTGGAGCAAGGTTGTGATGAGGTCTGGAGTCTTGTGGCCCTGGTGAAACCCAAACTTCTTATCGTGTCCATGGACAGTCTACACATGGCCCAGCCAGAACTGGACACATTTTTGCGCCTTGTTGTTGAATTCGGCAAAATCTGCAACAGTGCAGGATTCCTCTAGCGATAGACATTGCAGGAGATGTTGCACAGTCTGTGACTCAGTTCCACATTCACAAGTTGTTGGGGCAGGTTGTATATCCCCATTTGCTTAGTTTGAATGACCTACACCGGTCCTAAGTCTGTTAAGGCACTTCCAGGTTGCCCAGTTGCAATTAGCTCCTGGGGGAAGGCTTTCATCCGGTAGAATTTCCATCGTTGGGGCTTGTTCGAGACTGGTGAGCCGGTCTTTCCACAAGGTGATGTGGGCTTCAGATGGGATTGATTGTAATGGAACAACACTGTGCTTGAAGCTCTTCTGTGACTTTAGGCAGCTGGGTGTAGGTGTATGACCATGTAGAGGGTGCCTCTCATCTGATGTTTGACGGAGTCGCTCTTTCTTGCTGGCTACCATTCTTCTTGTATCGGGGGAGCGATACCCACCAGGATATATAGGCTGTTGGTGTTAGTTGGTTTTAAACAACCTGGGATAAGTCAGCAGCTTGCATTCAGAATATCATCCATCTTCTTAGCATGAGTAGATCTTTCCCATGCAGTACAGGCGTATTCGGCAGTGGAATAGCAAAGAGCAAGTGCACTGGTTCGCAATGTTTTTGAGCTTGATCCCCATTTTGTGTAAGCGAGCTTATTCAGGATGTTGATTCGTGCACTCACTTTTGCCTTTGTCTTTTAGATGTGGTTCTTGAAGGTGAGGCACCTGTCAAGGGTGACTCTTAAGTAGATAGGGTGCTCGCAATGCATCAGTGTTGCTCCACACCAGGTTACTTTAAGCTGGCGTGTGGCTTCACGCCTTCTGAGGTGGAATGCACAAACTTGCGTCTTTGATGAGTTTGAGGGAAGATGGTTTCCTTCATAGTAGGATGTTAGTCCCTCCAAGGCCTCGGAAAGCGCTTTCTCCACGGTGTTAAAATCAGTGCTTTGGGCAGTGACACATAAGTCATCAGCATATATAAAACAGCATGTGACACCATCTATAGGTTGGTCATTCATGTAGATGTTGTCCAGCAGCGGTGCAAGCACGCTTCCCTGAGAAAGACCATTCTTCTGAATACACCACCTGCTGCACTTCCCACCTAGTTCAACATAGAACCAGCGATTCTGAAGCATACTTTCTAACATCTCTGTTAAGTGAATATCTTTTGTGATCTCTAGGATCTTGCAGAGGAGACGTCTATGGTTCATTGTATTGTATGCTGCTGACAGGTCTACAAAACAGCACCTGTTACCATCCCTTGCTCAAAACCATCTTCGATATGTTGTGTGAAGTTGAGCAGTTGACATGTTGTTGATTTGCCGGGGGGGATGCCTGCTTGCTCTGGAATGATCTTCTCATCTACAGTTGGTGCTATCCTATTGAGTATCAGGCATTCAAACAGCTTATTGGTGTGGCAAAGCAGTAAAATTGGCCGAAAGCTCTTAGGATCTGAGGGATCTTTTCCGGGCTTTAATAGTGCTATTACCTGTGCCTTCTGCCAAATGTTAGGTAGCTTGTGTGTTCCCAGGCAATGGTTGAACAATTGTAGGAGCCATTTTTTTGTCTGCTGTCCAAAATGCTTTATCTGCTCCGTTGCTATTTTGTCAAGACCAATTGCTTTCCCGTGTTTTAGACTAGGTATACCAGTTTCTAGCTCTTCCATGGTGAATGGTCCAGTGAAGCCAGGGTCATCGCTGTACTTCTTCCTATCTAGTTGTGCTCTTGGTTGTTTCTTGTTGATTTTTCTATTTAGGAGCAACTGGAGTGCAACTTGCTTTGCAGACACATTTGGATGTTGGGCAGCTTTCTTGGGATCGCCTCCAAGTTTGCGTATGGGAGACCATGCCTTCTTGCTGTTTTTTGTAAGATCTGTTGTCTCTATCAAGGTGTCCCAGGTGTTTTGACGCTCTTGAGAGATACTTACCAACCCAAACTAAAGAACAGGTTGCATGTGTGTGTGACTTGATAGTACTGTCCATGACATATTCCACCACTTTGCTTACTGTCGAGAGTAGACTGATGAAGCCATAATTGGCCGAGTTGGATTTCTCCCGCTTTTTGTGGAAAGGACATACCTGGGCAATTTTCCACATAGCCATTTCATGCCGGTGTTGTAGCTGTATGGAACAGCTTCTCTAGGAACACAGCTAGTTCTGGAGCACAAGTCTTCAGTGCTATTCCCAGAATGTTGTCAGGGCCTGTAGTTTTTGTCATATTCAAAATTCTTGAGTTACCATCACATTCAATAGATTACTGGCAAATCCAGTAGCTTCTTATATGGACACCTGTCAGCCATTTAGCACACAGCGTGATTCCCTGCACAGTAGTGACATGACTGTTATAGTTTTACAGCACGTTCCTCTTGCAGATGCTGTAATGTGCCAGTGCATTTTATTACTGTAGGTGGCGTCACAGCACTGAACTGTTCCCATTGGAATGAAGTTGGTCCAAATGCAGATTTGGCTTCAAATAACATCTGTTAACTACGGAAAAAGCTCAGAGCGGTCCGGCAGAGTTTCAGTCTTGTTTAAACAATTCCAATCGCTCCTGGATAACCTCTCACTTACCACCTTCCATAAACTTAAGCTTATCTAAAGCTTTGATGTTCCTGTCCTAAAGCCAAGCCCAGTTCAAGTATCATCCCTGTGCTCGATGACCCACGTTGGCTCCAGGACCAGCAACACCTCCATTTTAAAATTCTCATCTTTGTGTTCAAATCTCGACCCATCCTATGTCTGTAACATTCTCTAGCACCACAACCATCCAGGATACCGGAAATCTCCAACTCCAGCCTCTTCTGTATTCTCGATTTTCACAGCCCCATCACGTCTTTAGTTGCTGAGGCTCTCAACTCTGAAATTATCTCCCTAACATTTCCACCTCTTTACGTCTCTCTCTCTTCCTTTATGACATTCTTTAAAACCTACTTCTTTGACCAAGCTTTAGGACATCTGCCCTAATATCTCTCATCTGGCTCAGTGTTAAATTTGCTCAGGTAGTAATTCTCCTCTGATGTTCCTATGGACATTTTACTGCGTAAACATCGCAGTATAAGTACAAGTTGTTGTTGCTGAGCTGTAGGTGCCCATTGAATTGTGGGGAGGTGATGGTGTAGTGGTATTGTTGCTGCATTAGTAACCCAGAAACCCAGGATAATGCTTTGGGGACCTGGGTTTGAACCCCATCCATGATGGTGGAATTTAAATTCAATAAAAATCTGGAATTAAAAGCCTAATGATGACCATGAAACCATTGTCAATTGCTGTAAGTACCCATCCGGTTCACTAATGTCCTTTAGGGAAGGAAATCTGCTGTCCTTACCTGGTCTGGCCTACAGCTGACTCCAGATCCACAGCAGTGTGGTTGACTGTTAAATACCCCCTGAACTAGGGATGGGTAATAAATGCTGGCCTGGTCAATGACACCCATAAACTAATTTTAAAATAAATTCTGTTTCCTTCCTTTCTTGAAGAGAGGTATTACATTTGTGGCTTTCCAATTTGCTGGTACCTTTCCAGAATCTAGGGGAGTTTAGCAGAATATGACCAGTAAATGGGTTGCATTAGGTGTCCGGGTAGAGGTAGTACGCTTGTATTTTGGAGCAGCTGCATCTGACTTGTAGGATGGACTGGAATCACTGGTCCTCATCTACACCCAACTCTTACTGCCTGCTCCAAGTACTGCACCCCGGCACACTGTCTCAGCTGATGGGCAAAACGTAGTGAGGGGAGAGCTGATGAACATGACATCACCTGGGCGTGTCCTTGACAAAGATAATGAACAGGGCTGAAGGATTCCATGTGGCTCAAGTAACTATCATGGCCTGGACCAAAGACATGCCACACCATTTTGCGTGGGCTATGGTTGTTAGTATACCAGCTATAGATAAAATAGCAAGGGAAGGACGATCCCTTCAAGCCTTGGTCAGCCACCCACCTCGGTGAGGGAACTCCGAATCCAAACCTACGGCTTGGAGGCCACCGTCCCAGTTCGTTGGGCCATGACAGATGAGCTCCAGGCTTAGAGGGTTGGGGGGGGGTCAGTCAGTATCCAAATCAACTGCAACTCAACAAGAAGTCATGTAATGACATGGGAAAGGGGTGAAAATGGCAGATGTAAGATGACACTAACAGCCGTAGTTCCAAACCTTGCATGTAGGCGGCTCAAGAACTGTTTGTTTTGATGGTGGCCTAGAGACGACATCGTCGCCTGAGCAACCAAGCAGCCTTTTTGAAGGATGGCAGTTCTTCTTTCCCCTGATTTGGAAAGGGTTGTAGAAAAGGTGGCCTAGACAAATTCTCGTCTCCCCATCGCTCATTTGGTTTGTTACAGTCAACGGGCATCTTTTAATGCAGTCAAACTGTGACAGAGAAGAAAATCTGAACTCCTAACCTCGCTTCAATAGGAAAAGAAGAAAAATTCCGAAACTGGCCAGCTGGAATGTGAGAACAATGCTCAGCGGTGATGATAACAGTTGCCCCCTCCTCAATGACGTTCAGCCTTGGTGGCCCATTAGTTAGCCAGACTAGGTATGGGTACAGCGGCCCTCAGTGAGGTCTGCTTCTCAGACCAAGGTAGCACCGGCTACACCCTCTGTTGGTCAGGTAGACCTCAAGGTGGTCAACATCTCCTCGGTGTTGGCTTCATGGTGAAGAAGACTACTGCCACTAAACTTTCAACTCTGCCAATCGGCCATTCTGAACATATCATGTCCCTACATCTCCCCCTTCAAGACCAGCAGCCTGCAACTCTCATCAGCATGTATGTCCCAACCCTGATAGCTAACCCAGCTGACAAAGATAAGTTTTACACAGATCTCCCTCAGCTCACTCACAATGCCCCTCCCAAGGACCAAATTGTCGTCCTTGGTGATTTCAACGCCAAAGTTGTTCATGACAGCCATGCATTGAAGGGGGTGCTCAGAAGCCATGGGGGGAAGCTGCAATGGAAACAGATATCTACTCTTGGAACCCTGTGCAGAAAAGCAGCTGTCCATAACCAACACCTTCTTTCAACAAAAAGATTGATCCAAGACCACATGCATGAATCCCCAATCTAAACACTGGAACCTGATAGACTACATCTCGGTGCGTCAGTGTGACTTAAAGAACATCCTGCATGCTAGGGTCATGCCCAGTGCCGACTGCCATACAGACAACTGGCTAGTTCGCTCAAAGCTGAGCGTCCATTTCAGGTCTAAGGTCAAGAGCAGGCCTAGAAACAGCCCATCAAAGAGTTTTTGAGTCAGCAGCTCATGCAAAACTCATTTAGCCAAGATAGATATCAAGCAACCTTACAGAGCAGACTGGAACATCCTGATCTCACTGCTGATTCCACTCCAGGAGAACTCTGGGAACACATCAAAGCTGTGGTGCTGGATACTTCTAACGAGATCGTTGGACCCAGCACCAAGAAGAACAGGGATTGGTTTGATGAAAAATGGTAAGAAAGTTCAAGATCTGCTAGCAATAAAAAGGTCAGCTCATCAGTCTCATCTGGCACAGCCAGCCAGACAAGGTAATGAAAAGTCAGCCTACCATCAAGCATGCAG
Source organism: Carcharodon carcharias (assembly GCF_017639515.1). Taxonomy (NCBI): domain Eukaryota; kingdom Metazoa; phylum Chordata; class Chondrichthyes; order Lamniformes; family Lamnidae; genus Carcharodon; species Carcharodon carcharias. The sequence continues at coordinate 17,223,216 of NC_054468.1, read as the reverse complement.
CACCCTTCAGCATAAACTGAGGAACATCCAAAAGGACCGGTGGGTCGCACTTGCAAAACTAACTCACCTGTCTGCTGATACTGGTGACATAAGAAGCTTCCATGTAGTATTGAAATCTGTCTATGGACCAGCACGTCAAACCCAAAACCCCCTGAGGAGCACCGATGGCAAAACACCACGTACTGACAAGGGCCGGGATTTTCCAGCCCCGTTGTGGGTGGGACCCACCGCCGGCGAGGCAGTGCCCCAGCCTGACGCCCGTTGACTTGCGGCGGGACCGGAAGATCCAAGTGATGGGCGGGTGCGGAAAAGCCCTGCCCAAGGAGCCAGTCCTGGATAGCTGGTCGGAGCACTTTGAAACAACCGTCAGTGCCAAGTGCACTGATACAGGCATCAACCGCATCTGGAGGAAACTGTGACCACCACCAACCAGACGAAGAGCAACAGAGCCCCCGGAGTCAATGGGATTCCACCCTTTGAAGCATGGTGGCCCTGCTCTACATACCAAACTCCATGAGTTATTCATGGCCTGCTGGGAACAGGGCAGGATTCCCCACAGTCTTTCTGATGTCGTTACTACCGCTTTGTACAAAAACAAAGGAGAAAGGTCAGACTGCTCCAAATGCCGTGGGATCACCCTTCTTTCCATTGCTGGGAAGGTGCTAGCTAGAATGCTTCTGAAGAGGCTTGTGCCTACTATCCCTGGGGAAAACCTCCAGGAGAGCCTGTGCGGTTTCAGAGCAAACAGAGGCACCACAGACATGGTATTTGTGCCCAGACAAGTAAAGTCTTGTGAGCAAAACAAAGGCCTGCATGTCACTTTTCTGGACCTCACCAAGGCATTGGGCACTGTGAGCAGAGATGGACTTTGGAAATTCCTTGAAAAACTTGAATGGGCACCCAAGTTCCTGGCTGTGGTGAAATAGTTTCACAGAAATCAGTACGGACCAATCAAGCACAATAGTGACCTCTCAAATCCCTTCCATATCTCCAATGGTGTGAATCAGGGATATGAGCTGGCCCCTGACCTTATTCACCATCTTCTTCAACAGATACTGCAGCAGACAACAGAAGACCTTGAGGGGGGGAGTTTACATACACTGTTGGACTGATGGAGGTCTTTACAACCTCAGGCAGCTTCAGGTTCACACAACGACACAAGAAAAACTCACCTACGAACTTCTTTTCACTGATGACAGCCGTCTCCTGGCCCACAGTCTGTCAGACCTGCAACATATGACAACGACGTTTTTCTGAATTGGCTGAACTCTTTGGACTAAAAATCATCCGAAAGAGAACTGAAGTCCTTCATCAGCCTGCACCCCAAGAAGAACGTAGACCACCAAGTATTGTCATCGAGGCAACCAAGCTGAATGCCATCAAGCAATTTACCTATTTGGGGAGCATCATCTTATTTGATGCCACCATAGACAAGGAAGTGGCTGATAGGCTTTGAAAAGCAAGCAGCACATTCAGACTGTGGGGCAACTATAACCTTGAGGACAAACCAAACTCAAAGTGTACAAAGCCGTAGTCCTCACCACTCTTCTGCATGGTGCCGGGTCCATGGGTCCTGCACCGCCATCATGTTCACCTTCTAGAGTGCTTCCATCAGTGCTGTCCCAGCAGCACCTTTAAGATCTGCTGGCAACACCATGTCACAAACATTGAAGTCCAACATCACCAGCACCGAGGCCATCCTTCTGCAAAGCCAACTCTATTGGATGGGTCAGGTTGCCTGGATGGACGATAGCCAGCTGTCCAAGATCGTGTTGCACGGAAAACTTTGACCACTAGCAAATGGAACCAAGGGGCCCCACACAGATATTTCAAGGCCTCCCTGAAGAAGTCACTCTCTGTGTGCCACGTTGACCATCATCACGCAGGCCATAGATCGTGATGCCTGGAGATGCCACATCAGGAGTGCTTCAGGCACCTTGGAGACTAAGCGAAGAGCCAGTATGGAAGAGTAAAAGAAAAGAAGAATAGATCCAATTGCCCTCAGCAGCAACTACACCTTCACCTGCACCCACTGGGGGGGAGAATCTGCCGGTCACGAATTGGCCTGATTAGCCACCAGCGGGCCTGCAACTGATGAAAAGAAAAATGCAACCTTTAAAAAAATCTTCTCCGTGAATAAGTGCCAAGAGACAACCAATAAATCCATTATCTCTGTAGCCATTTCTTTTATGATACTCGGATACAGGCCGTCAGATGCAGGGGACTTGTCAGCCTTTAGACCGGTTAGCTTTCCTAGTACTTTTCTTCCAGAGATTATGATTGTTTTAAGTTCCTCCCTCCATTTTGCCCTTTGATTTTTGACTATTCTTGGGATGGCATTGTGTGTCTTCTATCATGAAGACAGATTTAAACGATCCATTCAAAGTTTCTCTCATCTCTATGTTTCCAATTATTAATTCCCCAGTCTAATCCTCAAAGGGACCAATGTTTACTTTAGCTACTTTCTTTGTATATACTGGTAGAAGCTCTTACTGTCTGTTTTTATATTTCTTGCTCGTTTACTCTACAAACATGCCCTGTCTGCCCGCTCAAGTGGATGTAAAAGATCCCTTGGGGCAGACTTTTCAAGTCAGCAAGTGGGCGCGCGCCCAACCTGGTCAAGCATAAAATAGCGCATTTCGGTCGGTGGGCACCACTTAACTGTTGGAAGCCCGCCTCCAATTAAGAGGGCAATTAAGCCCATTAAAGCTGTAACTGTCCCCGATTTTTCAAGGTCCGTCCAACCTCATGGTTGGTGGATGGGTGAATCGGCCAGGCGGCCTTTGCATTCTTCATGAAACCTCATCCAAGGACAGGATGAGGTTTCCGTTATTAAATAAAAATAAGTAAAAAGCTAGGGGCAGAATTTTTATAATGTATAAGTTCAGGTGACTGTCCGTGATGCTTGGACATTTTTGTTCTAATTTTAAAATCTTTACTTAATATTTTTGAAGGCATCAGCTCCCTGACGCAGCTCTCTGCCTTCAGGAAGCTTTCATTCCATGTTTGCCCTTGCTCGCACCCACACTTATGTCAGTGCCCGCCCTCCTCCTGCCACCCCCGCACCCCCTCCCCCAACCCCACCCCCCAACCCCAGCAGCACTTAGCGTTTCAGTGGGCCAGTGCTAATTGGTCAGCCAGTGTGAAATCGCGGTCAAGAGCCAATCGTGGTTGGCATTCCCTTCCCCAGCTGCTCCCGGGCCTGCTGATCACGGCTCACGTGCCAACCTAAAAATCCTGCCCTTGGTAACAGTTTGAAGAAGAGTAGCAGAGTTCTCTCTGGTGTGCTGACCAATATTTACCTCTTCAAGAAAGTGGTTTAAAAAGTAGGTTTTCTGGATGTATTATCAAATCGCTGTTTGCGAGAGCTTGCTTGGTGTAAATTGGCTGCTTTGTCGCCCGTGTTACAACTGCGATTACATGTCAAAATTCAAAAGTACTTCATTGACGGCAAGGCGCTTTGGGGTGTCCCGTGATTGTGAAAGGGGGGCTATATAAATGCAGATGTTCCTTTTGCATTCGTACAACAGACCCCGAGGGCAGGATTTTCCCCTCTTCGGGTGTGCCCAACGGGCGGGCTGTGGGGAGGGGGTCTGGCCACTGCTGCCCACAATCGGGCCCCGGCAGCGATTTCACGCTAGCTGGCCAATTAACAGCCGGCCAGCGTATGAAATGCCCGCTGCAGGCCACAGCACTGCCGGGGTGGGCGTGGAATAAAAGAACTTAGCAATGTTAAAAAAACGTGTCCCCTCCTGTGACTCTGACACGTGATCAGGGACATGTTACAAATGAAATTTAAACATTTTAACTTAATTTTTAATGGCTATTGGAAGCCTCACCCCGCCCGTGGCCTTTTGGCCTTTGGCCTGCTGACCGTAAGGCTGGACAGGCAACGCAAGCTCTCATTTGGTTATATCTTTAATGGCCTCTGCGGGCCTGTTAATTGTTGGCGAGGGCACTGCCGCCTCCCGAGGGCACCGCCCACTGGCCGAAATATCGTGCCAGTGCTCGGCGACGTTGGGGATGGTCGCCAGCCATCATCACGCATCGTTTTACCCTCGCGCAGGTCGGGTGCGTGCCCACCCGCCCGCCTGCCGTCTTTAACCAATCGCCAGACCCTTTGCATTGGCCTCGGAAGGTGGCTTTTGAACTCAGTGGGTGCGACCTAATGGTGGTGGAGCTGGGCCCTTCCACCGGCTGGAGAGCCATTGGCAGCCCCTGGTCGGGTCATTCCAGCCCCTGACCCGACGTGGCATCAAGCAGGCACTTAGCTGGCTGGCGCCGCAGTCCTCAGTGTCTTCATGCCAGGATATCCTGTCTCCAAGAGCTGCTAGCCAGTTAGAGGCTGGCTGCTGGCCAGTACGGGGTGGGGGGGTGGTGGTGGCAGTGGGGGCGTGGGCAGGGGGTTTGTCTAAAGGGTAGGTGGTCGTCTTCATGCAGGAGAGTCTCTTGCTGCTGGTGAGTCTCTCCGTTGGGCACGGACTGGGCAAAGTAGGAGGGGTCCCCACCCACCAGACCGCAGGCATGCCCATCAGGGCCTAACTGACAGTTTCCCCAGATGGTGTGGGCCCCTTCCTGTCACTGGTTGGATACTCAAGGACCTCATCTGGCCTCCAGGCAGAATAGCCGCCTTCGACCCTTCCTGCCCTGGAATTAATCGGTGAGGGAGGCAGGAAGGTGACTGGGTCGCCTCCCCTCGCCCATCTCCCCATTTATATTGCGCCCCACCCAACCTCCCAGGGCTGTCTCTGGGTGGCAGAGGGCCGGTGCAGAATGAAATTCACTTTTGGTGAGCTTTTCCAAAGCTCTCTAGGTCGGCTTGAATGAAGCTATGCATATGAGAGGCAAGAAATCAGATCTCTGCCACGGGATAACCTAAATAGGGTCAAAGAACTCCCTCACCAGTATTTTCTTTGTGGTTTAAAAGACAAATGGAGAAAGAATCGTACATTGTCAAAAATGTCCAGTGCTTGTTCTGAAGGTGTAGTTTTGCAACATTTAGTGTGATCTTGATTATCCCTTTGCTTTGCTGACTTAAATCTGAAACTCCAGTCGTGGGGTCCCCAGTTGCCAACTTATTTGAATCTAGCAATTCCTAAATGTGATTTCAGAATCAGACTAAAGGACTTCAAGGAATACAAATCAGCACTTTTCTATATTAGTTCTATGAATAATTGATTTTTGCCTAAGGCATGCTCTACATTTCCATTCCTTTCACAGCTCATTTGCCAAGGTTGTCTAGAAATGTAATTGGGGTGGCTTTCTCTGCAAAAGAGAAGACTCTGATAGGTTTTTTATGATTGTGAATAGTTTGACAGGGTAAACAGAGAAGATGTCACACCTATGGTCCATAGGTACAAGATAGTAGCTAATAAGCCCAATAGGGAATTCAGGAGGAACTCCAGAGCGGTGAGAATGTGGAACATCCTACCACAGGGGATAGTTGAGGTGAATAGTGTAGGTGCATTTAAGGGAAATCGAGATATACTCCCATGGGTAAAAGGATTGCAAGGATATGTTGATGGAGGTCGAATTCGAAGGGTGCTAGGAGGCTCAAATGGAGTGTAAATACCTAAATCAACCAGAGTTGGCCTGTATTGGTGCTGCAAGTGCTTTGTAATTCCACATGACTGACGCCTCAGTTTGGTAAATTCTCTGCCTGTATGGAAGTAAACCATACAGGTGAAGTTGAATCCAGGTTGAGGCCAGGATTTTCCGGTCCCATCAGCAGCTGGCACCACCGCAGGTGAGATGGGGAAATCTGGAAAGCGGCCACTTGGCCGCACTCCAAATTTTCCTGTCCCATCCACGGCGATGTGCCAGAAAATCCTGCCTTCATCCTGGGACTGGAAAATCCCAGCCTAAGACTGCGGTGAAAAATATGGGTTTATAATTGGCCAAAATGGCTCAGGGCTGGAGAAGGTGTCACTATTATAGCGGGAGCAGCTTTTCTCCTTCTTCACTGGCGTCCAGTTTTTTTTTTTACAGTCCAGTTTTCCTAGAAAAACAACAGCTTGCATCGAAAAACCCTGCAAGTCGGGCAGCTGGAGGAAGGAAGAGAATTAACGCTTCAGGCCGATGGGCTTTCATTAGAGGTGGAAAAGGTTACAGATGTAGCAGGTGGACAGGGGGAGGTAAGGGGAAGGAACAAAAGGGAAGAAGGCAGAAGATATTAAGTGGCGAAAGGGATGATGGCACGAGGCAAGAAAAACGACGATAATGGGACACATAAGGAAACAAAAGCTTGGTCTAGAAGAGCTGACAAATCAGAATTATTCCCAGCAACTGTTGCCCAAAAGAATGCAGGCAGTGGATATCATCTGTCCTCAGTGCTAATGCAAGAAGGTTTTAAAGTATCTAGTCAAAAGATGAGGTGCTGCTTGACGAGCTGACACTGGGTCTCATCAGAAAGTTAGAGGATAGAGAGGTCAGAGTGAGAGTCAGGTGTAGAATTAAAATGACACACAACCAGAGGTTCCGGTCGTGCATGTGGACTGAATGGAGGTATTCCGCAAAGGGGTCACCTGAACTGTGTTTGATGTCCCCAGAGCAGAGGAGATGGCATTGTGAGCAGCGAGTACAGTATACCACATTGAAAGCAGCATAAGCGAATTGCTGTTTCATCTGGAAGGAGCGTTTGTTGCCCTGGAGAGTGAGGAGGGAGCAAGAAAACGTGCAGGAAGAGCAGTGCTCACACAGGAAGGTGCCATAGGATGAGGCAACGGTGTTGAGGGTGACTGAAGAATGAATCAGTGTTACTGAGTGAACAGCCCCTTTGGAGTGCTACGAGGAGAGGGGTAGATGTGTCAGATGGTGGAATCACGCTGGAGCTGGGGCAAATGGCAGGAGGTGATCATTGATTGGGAGGCTGGAGGGTGGGGGATGGAAGGTGAGGACGAGGGGAAACTGATTATGGTTCTGGGAGGGAGGAAAAGGGATGAGAGCAGAAATGGGTTGTGAACGTAGAATCATAGAATGGTTCCAGGGCAGAAGGAGGCCATTCAGCTTGTCATGTCTGACTGGCCCCCTGAAGGAGCAATTCACCTAGTATCACTCCCGTGCCTCTCCCTGCAGCCCTTCAAATATTTCCTTTTCAGACAATTCCCTCTTGAAAGCCTCAATTGCCTCCATCACACTCTCAGGCAGTGCCTTCCGGATCCTAACTACTCACACTGTGAAAACATTTTTCCTCACGTCACCATTGTTTCTTTTACCAATCACCTTCAATTGGTATTTCCATTTATTTATTTCAAATTATTTCCATTTTCATTCGTTATCTTATCCCCAGCTTTTAGCCTATTTTTGATCTTTCTTCCCATCACCGTCCCCTCCCCCCACCATCCCACCCCCACTAGGGCCATCTGTCACTTTCCAGAGTGCTTACCCTGGTCCTGCCATTATCACATTTTGCTTTCTTAATGTCACCATTAACACCTCCTTTAGCCAGTACCACCACCATTAACTATTCTTTGACCTTTTGTTTATGACATCTTTTGCCATCTCTCCTTTGCCTCCACCTGACAATGGCCTTCTATCCAGCTTCCCTTAATCAGTATATATTTCACCACATCTCTATCTCCCTTTAGATCTGAAGAAGAGTCATACAGACTCGAAACGTTATCTCTGTCCCTGTCTCTCCACAGATGCTGTCAGACCTGCTGAGTTTTTCCAGCACTTTTTGTTTGCGTTTCATATTTCCAGCATCCGCAGTATTTTGCCTTTATTTTACCTTCAGTTGGTGCCTTTGGGTTCTCAATCATTCCACCAATGGGAACAGTTTCTCCCCATCTACTCTGCCCAGACCCATCATGATTTAAAATATCTCTATCAAGTCTTCTCTCAATCTTCTTTTCTCCAGTCCCAGCTTCTCCAATCTTTCTATGTAACTGAAGTTCCTCACCCCTGAACCATTCTCGTGAAGCTTTTCTGCACCTTCTCGAATGCCTTCACATCCTTTCTAAAGTGTGGTGCCCAGAACTGGACATAATGCTCCAGCTAAGGTCAAACCAGTGTTTTATAGAGGTTTAACCTTGCTTTTGTACTCGATGCTCCTACTGATAAAGTCCAGGATTGCCTAATTAACCATTCTTTTGTTTCCCAGACGTCACCAGCCTCATTATCTTCTTCCCTCCGTGGCATCCAACCTCACAGACCCCAATCCCAAACATCCCACTTCAACATATTCCAAGCCCCCTAAAACAGGACTGTTCTGATAGAGCTATTCAGCCTGTTCTTGCCCCATGAAATTTATTTCTTCCTATCTTGACCATTTTTTATTCCATTGTCCAGTTTCTTCCAAAATGTGGGTTAATTAAGGAAAGGCAGCATGGAATTGTTAAGGGCAAATCGTGATTAACTAATGTTTTTTGATGAAGTAAGGGGGGTTGATGAGGATAATGCTGTTGATGTGGTGTACATGGACTTCCTAAAGACATTTGATAAAGGGCAGGCTTGTGAGTAAAGCTAGAGCTCCTAGAATAAAAGCAGCAGTAGCAACATGGATACAAAATTGGCTAAGTGACAGGAAACAGATCAGCGGTTTTTCGGACTGGAGGGAGGTTTATAGTGAAGTTCCCCAGGGATTGATGTTAGGATTCCCTACTCTTCCTGGGCCAACATTTTCCCCCATCAGGGGGATGTGCTAGAATGGGCGAAGCCGGGCAGGCGGGCAGGTTCCTGATCGGCGCCCCCAATCAGGGGCGCACTACCATTTTAAGTGGGCGGGCCAATTAAGGCCCACCCAGCGTGATGTCTGCCAGGAAGCGCTTTGCGTCCCTGTGCAGGTGGGGGGGGGGGGGGGGGGGGGGGGGGCGGTGGGGGGCGAGGATTCCCTGAGCCGGGAGTGTGCTCTTTCGTACATGGGCGCGAAAGGGCACACAGATCTCCCTGAGGCAAAGTGCTGTCTCAGGGAGATTGGCTCAAATTTGAAACTTCAAATAAAGATGAGAGAAAAGTTTTGCTGCCATGTCCCCTCAAGTGACACCGAGTTAGGACATGTCCGTAACTTTTATTTTGAAATATTCATCACGCCGCGTCATTTTATGCATCAGCGAGCAGGCTGAGCAGAAGATTCTGCTCTGGATACAAATTAATGACCTAGACTTTGGTATACATGGCACAATTCCAAAATTTATGGTTAATATGGAACTTGGACTTATCATGAGCTGTGAAGATGATAGAACTTCAAAAGGACATAGACGGGTTGGTGGAATGGGTGGACAGTTGTCAGATGAAATTCAATGAAGAGAAGTGTAAAGCGATTCATTTTGGTAGGAAGAACACAGAGAGACAATATAAAATAAAGGGAACCATTCTAAAGGGGGTGCAGGATCAGAGGGATCTGAGTGTATATGTGCATAAATCATTGAAGGTGGAAGGGCCAATTGAGAGGAGACAGAGATTGGAAGCAAACTTCATGAATTTTTCCTGTTCAAAGCGATAGCAGGAAACAGCATCAATATTGTCATCAATGTATTGGAGAAAGAGGTGAGGTGGGTGACCTGAATAGGACTGGATCAAGGAATGTTCAACATATTACACAAAATGGCAGGCATAGCCAGGATCCATAAAGGCTGCCATAGCAACAACTTTAGATAAATTGGAGAGTGGGGTCAAAGGAGAAGTTGTTCAATGTGGGAAAAAATTCATCAAGGTGGTGATGAATGGGGACTGGTTGGGCCTCTTTTCATGGAAAGCAAGCTTGATTTGCAGTGATGGGGTCATGATCCAGGGGAACGTCAAGAAAATATCATATTTTGCTAATATTATCGTGAGATATTTTAAAGTAGGTTTATGTTTGTGTGTGTGGGCTGGAGATGGGTAGACTACAAGGTTAAAATTATCAAAGAAGTGAGATGTAAAACAGGTGTTTAAAATAGAAATGAGTAAAGCTAGGGTGAGGTCAACAAACATGCTGTGAATGGAATTTGCATTTTTAGATAAGTGGAGAAGTGTTTGATTTTTCAAAGGGACGTGGAAAATATTTACAGCTGGCAAGATTAAATAGGCAAGGTTATTATGTTGATTTTACCCAAAAGTGCTGGCCATAATGGGAACTTGAAATATTTTTAATATCTGGGAAAAGTAACTTCTAAAGACAAGTGGAAACAATGGGATTTACAAACTAAAAGGGATAAAATATGTTTAAAGAAGGATGGGAGGTTGTGTGAGGTGTGGTCATGTGAAAGCTTGAACGGTGAGTGTGAAAAACAGATTGGGGATAAAGCCTCCTGCCTCCCTGCAGAAATTCACTGTGCCAGTAACCAAAGTTGTGTTAAAAGCCTTTGGAAATCCATTGTCCGGTAGGTGCTTGTGGTAATATGGCTGTATGACTTTATAATTTGGGAATCTATTTGGACTGTTGCCTTAAAGGGGGTGTGTAGTTGGCAGTTTGGTTAAGTAGAAATTTTGGGAACTGTTATCGCTGTGTAATATTAATCTTATGTCTGTGTTTAAGCTTTTTCTTTTTTTAATAAATGTTTTAATTTAATCTTTAAAATCTCTAAAGGTGGTGGTGGACTCATTACTTCTGACTTCAGTACACAAGCCTTCTCATAATAAATACAAATTGCAAAATCATTGTGCTAACATGGCCAAGTTTCCCTTGCGGATTTGGTTAGCCTGGCAAACACCACCTGCCTTGATTGGCTTGGAGCTGGTGAAGCTTAAGCCCACAAGTATGAGAAGAACATTGAACTCAGGAGTTGGTGTTTGAGGGATTTGAAAGCGGTTAGACTGGGAATATGGCTTTAAGTATTGCTAAGATTTTTCTGGGAGTCGAAGATGTACCCTGATTGGTTTACAAAAGTAACTAAGGCACAGTTAACAGGATTGGTCAATAAGTTGCAGTTAGGGTTAACTGCAGGGGCAAAGAAAGCGGACATAATTGAAGTAATAACGTAGCGTTTGAAATTGGAAGGGATACCTGAAACTCGCGAGTCACAGCCAGAGGTAGTGAGACTTCAGTTACAAATGAAGAAGCTTGAACTTGAGCAAGCAATGGAAATGAAAAAAACAATGTGGATTAGAGGAAAAGGAAAAGGAAAGAGAACGAGCATTTAAAAGGGAGGAAACAGAAAGGCAGAAGAGTGAAAGAAAACAGGAAAGGGAATTGGAAATGGAGAAATTTGCCATGGAGAAAAGAGAAAAGGGAGGAGAAAGAGAATATCAGCTTGAAAGGCTGTAAATTAAAAAAGAGATCTCAGATGTTGGGGAAGGTGGAAACAACCACAACCAACCCAAAACTCAATGGGGGGATGTTTAAATTCATACAGGCTCTTCCGATGTTTGAGGAAAGGGCTGTAGAGGCATTCATTATTTCGCTTGAGGAGTTAGCTAAGCAAGTGAAATGGCCACAAGAAATCTGGACATTGCTTTTACAGTCCTGATTGGTAGGTAGAGTTCATGTAGCATATGCATTGCTGTCAGAAGAATTAACGGTGGATTAAGAGGCAGTAAAAAAAAAGCCATTTTGTGTGCATATGAGTTGGTTCCTGTGGCATACAGGCAGAAATGTTGGAATGTAAGGAAACAGCTTGGTCAGACTTATATTGAGTTTGAGAGAGTAAAACAAAGTAATTTTGACCAGTGGATATGGGCATTAAAAATAGAGACTATTTGCTCTTAGAGAAGTAATTCTTTTGGAAGAATTTAAAGATTCAATTCCTTTGTTAGTTAGAACTCCTGTGGAAGAACAGAGAGTTAAAATGACCAGGCAAGCAGCAGAGATATCTGATGATTGTGAGCTAGTCCACAGATCTACATTTTTTTTGTCGCCCTTTTAAATCCGAGAAGGTTAGAAAGTTGGGAGGGGAAAGGAGGGCAGGTAGTTAGGGAGGAGAAGGAGCGGCTGGAAATTTCCAGAAAGTTTTTCCTCAGACCAGAAAAGAAAGTACTGAGAGTAGAAGACTTAAATGTTTCCACTGTAATAAGGTGGGGCACATGAAGTCAATGTGTTGGAGGTTACAGGGAAAACCACTGCAGTGGTTGGGACACAGAAAAGAGTAAGTTGAAAACAAGTGATGTGATTATTGGAGTAGGGGAAAAAATGCTCATTGCAGGGGTTCAATTTATTTTAGGTAGTGATATAGCTGGATCACCGATGTTGGCAATGCCTACTGTAGTTGAGCAGCCTGTGGCGATGCATTCGACAGAGATGTTGCAGAAAGAACATCCTGGATTGTTTCCAGATGGTGCAGTGATGAGATCACAAGCTCACAGTTTGAAACAGGAGGAAGAAGAATCTAAAAGGCAGGGGAAGGAAGGATGCTGACATCCAGTCAGCTGGATCCGTCTTTGAAAAAATTGTGCAGGAAGAAACAGTGGAAGAGAATGAGGCAGAAGTGTATAGCTCAGCGAAATTGGTAGAGTTACAGCAGAAGGATCCACAAATAAAGCAGTTATATCAGACAGCTTATTCGGTAACAGAGGCAGAATTTATTCTAGAATGTTATCACTTTAAAAGTAATGTGTTAATGAGGAAATAGAGACCCCCTCGTATTCCAGCAGATGAGAAGTGGGCGGTAGAATGTCAGGAGTGACCATTCACCCAGAAGGATGGAGGTTGGGAGTCAAGAGTTTACTGCCATTCCACTTCTCGCCTCCCCTTCATCCCCGCCTCTGATAGAAGCCGATGGCAAATGGCACAGTGTGAACAGCAGCTCCACACCTTGCTGGGACCTCGATGTTATGAGACCCATGAGTCGGGAACAAACCTGTTACAGTGTGGGGCTTCACCATAGACAGGAAAACACAACTGACTAGCTACCTCTTATGATTATTAGGATATCTCTTTAGTCAGCCAATTGTGATGACCTTGAACTCCACCCACCCAGAAAGACCTTCCTTCCACTTCGAGGTATTGCAGTTTTACAGTGAATGTGTTGCATTGTTGTTATTTGTAAAACAACACATGCTAGTTTTCAGACTCACTCCTGCTACCCACCCTCTGTCACCCACCAACTTCCCCCCCATCACCCTTTACCCGCCCAATATCGCCATTCCTCTCCTCTCTGTCATGCTTGAACCCCCTCCCCTGGCTTTACCCTGGACCCTATTACCATCTACCTCCACATTTCTACCCACCCCTCAGAGCCGACACCCTTGTCTTTCCTGACCCTGACAACTCCATTATCCAAGCCACCTATGTAGTCCGCTTCTGTGACTCCCCTCCATGAAACCTTCACCCACTCGACTATCACCTTGGACCTGCCACATTACCCCATCCCACTTCTCCTTCTGACTGTTCCCCCTCTGCCCAGGACCCTTAGCTCAACCTCCAGGACTCCTCAGCCGACAGAATCAACCCTGCTTTCTAGGATCATCTCTCTACCACCATCCTTGCCCGTAAAACCCCTTTGCCCACCCAGACTACATGAAAGGTCCTTTCCTCCATCCCACATCGCTGCAACCCCTGACCCCTTCCTCAGGCAGCCTACCCCCTTCCCCACTTTACCTGACCACATGTCCAACCACTACTCCATCCTTCCCCCCCACCCCCTTCACCCTTAGCCTGGCGCCCATGTCCAGCTTCTCGCTTAACCCTATCCCACCACCCCACCCATGCACCACCAACACCCCCCCCCCCACCCCTCCCCCCCACCACCGACTCCCGCACCCTCTGTCTGCCTCCGGTATCCAGCCTTCATACAGCTTGTCCTACCAGCGCCCGATATTAGTCAAGTTGTGAGCAGACCCCAAGAAGGCCAAAGCAGCGTCTACTCACCTCAAAATCACGGAATAGGTGAATCTCACCAGGTGTACACCACTTATATACAATTATAAAAGTGAATGTTCTAAGTTATCGCTGGTGGGGTACTTAATTTGGAGGGGAGACTTAATTCTGGCGAGGTGGCCTTTTCGTTAAGCATGCTTGACATGCTAATAGTGCAAGAGGGCTTCCCGGCATTGTTTGTTGGGAAGCCCACCCCGCCGTTAATCTGCCTTTAAAATTCCGAGAACTTGATTCCTAAAGCTCATCCCAACGTTGAGAAACTGATTTTTGGCCTCACGGCAAATTAAGTTCCCCTGCCACTGTGTTCCCCTGCTGCCGGCCTATGGGCCCTATTGGCTGGATTTTTCCGTCAGCGAGCAGGGGGCAGGCCCCGCTTGCCGTCGCGTATCCCGCCCCGTTTAAATTTTCAGGGAGGCGGGGGCTCAGCGAAATCAGCTGCAGGCTCGCCGACCTGTCAATGGCCAATTGAGGCCATTGACAGGATCATTTAAACCATTAAAGGACCCGCCCGTCCAACCTTAAGGTTAGCGGGCAGGCCAGGAACCCCAGCGACAAATAGAGAAAACATGAAACCTCATCCAACGGCAGGATGAGGCTTCATGTCGGTTTTAAAAAACTTTAATAAAGTTTTAGTGAAATTTATTAACATGTCCCATCTCCTGTGACACTGTCACATGAGGGGGACATGTTAAGGATTTTTTTATTTTTCTATTTTTAATGTTTGAACAAGTGTCAGCGATCTCCCTGAGGCTGCACTTAGCCTCAGGGAGATGTGCGCATGCGTGAAAGAGCGTACTCTCGCTTTTGGGGAATCCCTCCCCACCGGCCCGCACAGGGAGCGCATAGCGCTCCCTGCCGGGTGTCACACTGGGTAAAATGGCGGCGGGGCCCGCTTCTCTGGCAGAGATCGGCTCCCTGCCCATCGGAAATTGGGTCAGGCTCGTCTCGCCCGGTAGGCAGAAAGTTCTGCCCTATGTTTCTGATAATTAGTTTGAAAAGAGCTCCTCTGAACTGGAGCATATAACAGGATATTTTACCATCTGGGGATCATTTTGCCATCACAATATATCAACATTGACACCATTACAATGTAATATGGGCTTGAGTTCAATTTGTCAAATTTCTTTGCTGGCAGTGAAGTCCAATTATTTCATATTGCAGGAAGTGAGAACCTTTAGAAGAGGCATTTTGAAATACATGTTTAAATTAACATCAACTTGCAATTGTGTAAAGCTCCTTTATGTTTATTTTACGCAGCTGTGTTAAAGTAACTCACAAAAATCTTTTACCTAAATAGGTTAAACACTGAGCTGGACAAAATCAAAGCATGAAAATTACTCTTGGGTATAATCGTGGATGAACTTTGAATCCATTTCTCTGTTCATTATTTTAAATACAGATTATTGGTCTATTTGTTTTGAGTGGTTTAACATTCCTCTTAAAATAGTGGACAGAGGAATGATGTACGAGCAGGTTAAGACTTCATCAGCTAACAACTCCAACAGTCATTTCTGGGCTTTGCCCTCAAATGTTGCAATCACATGCCATCTTTTGTATATTTGTGAAGAAGTTATCATTTTCCAGTTAAAGTTGTTTCGTAAAGTAATCTGGAACTTGCACTGCTTACGAGGGGGTGGAAGCAGAGACCATCAATGATTTCAAAAGGAAGTTGGATAGAAACTTGAGGGAAATAAGCCTGCAGGGCTATGGGGTTAGAGAGGGGGAAAGGCACTGATTAGGTTGCTTCTACAGAGAGCTAGCATGGACCTGATGGGCTGAATAGCCTCCATCTGTGCCTTAATGACTCTATGCCTCTACGAACCAGGCCAATTCATTTTCCAGATTTCAGGCTGTCGTAGAAAATTGTGCAGTGTGGGATCCAAACGAAAAGCTGAGGAGAGCTATAGGAAGTGAATAGAATGGCCCAGAGCTCGCTAGAGCAGGGCATCACACAATATGCCCCGTTAGCTAGACTTTGCCCTCACTCTTCAGCCCTGCCGGTTGTTGGAATTGCAAGCTGCTAAGGAGACGGCGAGGGCAACAGGGCATCTGGGAGAATGCTTAAAATTGAGTACAACAGTCCACCTACCAAATCAATGAGATTTAAGGCTTGAGAAGGAAAGAGGAGGGAAAAGAAAATAGGGTGAATTAAATTCAAGTTAGTTACGGAAAGAGGAAGAAAGAGAGGGAAAGAAAGGTCGAATAAAGAGAAAGAGAAAAAGGAAAGAATGTAAGAAAAATAAATACATCTCTGAATTTAAAAACTCTTTTAACAATAACTTATTATCCGTAAGAGATGAGGCAGCACAGTTTGTATTGTGCCCTTTCCGGACTGAGGAGTTTGAGTGGCATTAATAACATAAGAAATAGGAAGAGCAGGGCTAAACCACATGGCCCATCGAGCCTACTCCACAGTTCAGTATGATCATGGCTGATCTTGGGCTTGAAATCCATTTTCTCACCCGCTCCCCAAACCCCTGAGTCACCAGAAACCTATCTATCCTATCACCAGAATATAAACCATTTCATTAAAAAGGTGCTTCGCTGTTAACTTTCTACACTGAGTTTCAGTAATTAATGCAACCATTTCAGTGAGGACATTGAGCCAGGGCAGGATGCACTTTTTGAGGCTAACTGTGCAAATCACCCAGCAGGCTGTTCACAGTTCAAGGAGTAGTAGTCCCTTCTTCACCACAAATGAGGAAAAGAATATTTTTAATGTCTGTAAAACAGCATAACCAGTCTTGGAAGTGCCAGTGTGAATCCACATTCCTAACCCAAAGTAGATGGGGAGCTGTGTCCTCCATGTTCACTGGGTGGCACAGAAATATGTCGGAAGAGTCCTGTATGAAATGAACACGGGCAAACTCGGCCTAATTGCTAAGGACACAAAATGAACCACCAGTTGCCTTGAAATTGGTGGTCTTTTTCAGGAAAGACATGGGAACCAATAGTGGAAAAAATTTATATTGGCACCATGGATGTTAACAGCGCAATTGCTGATGAAAAGAACCACAGAATGATAAAATGAGGTAGCACAGAAGGAGGCCATTCGGCCCATTGTGCCTGTGCTGGTTCTAGAAAAGAGCTATCGAGTTAATCCTATTCCCCCATAACCTTGCAAAGGTTTGCTTTTCAAGTATTTATCGAATTCCTTTTTATAATTGAAGCTGCTACCCATGCCCTTTGAGGCACTGCATTTCGGTTGCCATAACAATATGTAGATTATTTTTTTCCTTCTCGCATCTCTGGTTCTTTCACCAAATACGTTAAATCTGTGTTCTCTAGTTACTGACCCGCCTGCCACTGGAAACGGTTCATACTTGTGTAATCTATTCAAACTCTTCCTTGATTTTGAACACCTCTATCAAATCTCCCGTGAACCTTCTCTGCTCAAGGGAGAACAACCAAGTTTCTCGAGCTTTTCCACATCAGCGAAGACTTTTATTCCTGCTACTTTTCTAGGTGGGGGGAATTTTAATCTGCAACTGGCTTTTTATTTTATCCCTGAGACGTCCAACCTTATTGTGTGAGGGGCCCACATTCCAATTTTTTTCTCACTTAAGGGGCGGATGAGTAAATTTTGGAAAGACAAGTTTTGGCACAGCATTAAACATGAATTTCAAAAAAACATCAATATCAAGGCAATAAATTAATAATTTAAATAAAGGACTAATGACTAAAAATGACTATTGAAAATTGCCAAGCAGCAGAGCTGACCAATACATCTTTTGCCTTTTAGCTTAAGAAGCAGAGCCAGAGAGACAGACTAGGCCCCAAATCCTGACCATCAGGGAAGGAGTGGGGACCAGGGCTGAGTGAAGGAGTTGGGTTTAACTAACGCTGACCTTGTGTTCACCTCTGGTGGCATAACTTCAGTGCTGGCCTCAGCGGAATTGATAGGAATGTGAGGTGCCTCTCAGCCTGGGTTTTCGTGAGGGGTCAAAACCCAAGGTCACGGTGTGGGGCGAAATTTAACCTAGGTGACTGAAGTCTCGTCTGCCATCTGGAGAACTGGAGAAAGCCACCACATCGCCACCTTTTGGGAAGGCTGGCCCTATTACGTGCCAATCAGACACTTAAGCAACCAGCGGTGGGCTTTCCCCAAGATCAAGGACCCCGGGGGCAGAGGTCCAGCCCCCCCACCCCCCACCCCCGACAAACATACCAATCAGAGGCTGGCAGCCGTATATTGCTATTGCAGACAATGCCTGCTTTGTGGATAGGTTTTTGAGGTGTGGGGAGGAGGAAGGGAAGGGATGTGTGGATGCCCGGCACCAGTGAGCCTATCAGCAGCAAAGGTGGGAGAGAAGCAGTCTGCGATTGGAGGGACAGCTCCTTGCAGGTCTTTCACTTGAACTTGCCTGTATTTTGAACAGTGAGCCAGGTAGAGAGACACGATGGGCCAGGTTGTATGTTGGGCAACACCACTTTATCAGATCTGGTATCTAGGGATATGGATCAATGACAGGTAAATGGATTGAAGAAAATGGATTGGCCATGATCTAATTGAAAAGTGAGGAGGCTTGAAGGGTTGAACAGCCTGTTCCTGTTCCTAAGTTTCCAACGTGGCAGAAAATCTACAAAAGAGAAGCTTGCATTTATGTAGCACCTTTCATGACCACAGGACTTCCCAAAGCATTTTACAACCTTTGACGTGTTTTTTGAAGTGCAGTCACTGCTGTAAAGTAGGGAAACCAGCAACCAATTTGTGTGTAGCAAACCCTCACAAACAGCAATGCTATAATCGCCAGATAATCTGTTTTGGTGATGTTGACTGAGAGATTAATATTGGTCAGAACACCAATAGTGAAATAGTGCCTTGGGATCTTTAATATCCCCCTGAGAATGCAGATAGGACCTCAGTCTTATCAGAAAGACAGCATCCACAACAGTGCAGCACTCCCTCAGTACTGCACTGGAGTATCAGCCTAGCTTTTTGGTGCTCAAGCCCTGAAGTGGAACTTGTCTCAGTGGTGAGTGTGCTATAGACTGAGCCACAGTTGATACCTTTATGGTCAAGTTGAATTTATGGGAAAAATGATCCCCCCCATTGGGGGGGGGGGGGGGGGTTGTCCAAGGGCGGGCGAGAACACGATTGGCGCCCCCGATCTGGGCCGTGCCGCCATTTTATGTGGACAGGTCAATTAAGGCCCGCCCATCGTGACGCTCGCCCGGAAACGCTGAGCACTCCCTGTGCGGGCAGGGGGGTTGGGGGAGGATTCCCTAAGTCCGGGCCTGTGGTCTCTTGCGGATGTGCGTGAAAGAGCACAGAAATCTCCCTGAGGCAGTTTGACATTTGAAACCTGAAATAAAGCATTCAAAAACTTTTAAAACATGTCCCCTCATGTGACCCTGTCAAAGAGTTATTTTAAAAACATTTTTATTGAATTTTAAAACCCTTCATGAAACCTCGTCCCACCCGTGGATGAGGTTTCATGAAAAATGCGAAGGCTGCTTGAGCTCTTTGCCTGCCCCCCCACCGACCTTAAGTTTGGACGGGCAGCTCATATAATTGCTTTAATTAGTCTTTAACAGGCCTTTGATAGTTTGGCGGGTGTGCAGCCGAATCGACTGCGCACCCTCCGAACTGCAAATCTAAATGGCGCGCGGAGATGTCGGGACTCTCGCCCAACGTCACCAAGCGCCATTTAACGCCTCGGCGTGCAAGCCCCGCCCCCGCTCGATGACAGTAAAATTCAGCCATATAACTTTATATTTTCATTTACCAGAAACAATACCCCCACCCAAGGGGTCAAAAACCAAGGTCACATCTGAGGTGATATTTAATCTGGATGACAGAGGTCTCGTCTGCCATCTGGAGAGCTGGAGATAGCCACACATTATCACCTTTTGGGAAGGCTGACCCTATCAAGTGCCAATCAAGCACTTTAGCGGCCAATGGTGGGCTTACCCCAAGATCAAGGACCCCAGCAGGGGGCAGAAGTCCAGGCCCCTGCGAGCAGCTGGCCAATCATAGGCCGGCAGCTGCATATTGCAGGCAGTGCTAGTGGGAGCAGTGGTAGCTGCTGGAAATGCACCCACCAGACAGCAAGGCACCCAGGCCACAGGTGGGTGAGGGCTCGAAGGGGGCCACAGGGCTGCGTTCATGGGAGAGAGGGTGCCAGCAGCAAGGGCATGGGGCAGTTCCCAGCTCCCCCACCCCTTCTCGATACCACATCCTTCAATCAAGCACTCGGTGCCTGACAACGAAGGACCTCTCCCCCACCCAGGAGCCCAAACCTTTTGGACTTCTGTGTCGCAATTGCTACACCCACTGCAGATTGAATACCGGTGATGGTGGGATGAGCTCGTAAGTGGGTTTTAATTGCCCACTTTTGGGCATTGATTGAAGGTGGAACCGGAAGGTGGTCTATAACGAAAACAAAAAAAGCTGGAAAAACTCAGCAGGTCTGACAGCATCTGCGGAGAGGAACACAGTTTACGTTTCGAGTCCGTATGACTCTTCATCAGAACTAAGGAAATAGATAAATGAGGTGAAATATAAGCTGGTAGAGGTGGGGGTGGGACAGATAGAGCTGGATAGAGGACCAGTGGTAGATGGAGGCAAAGAAGAGATTGCCAAAGGTGTCATGGACAAAAGGACAAAGGGGTGTTGACGGTGGTGATATTAGCTAAGGAATGTGCTAATGGGGACATTAAGGGTAGCAAGCAGGACAAGCAAGTGGCAGATGGCCCTAGTGGGGGTGGGGTGGGGGGAAGGGATCGAGGGGTGGTCTATAAACCTTCCTGCTCTTGGACTTAAACAACAAAAGAGTTGGGAAAGCTCCCTCCCACCTAACTAACTGCCTGCCTCTTAGTGGGAGGTCATTAAATTGCACCCATGGTGTTTATGCGGAGAGCTAACATGCGGCTAAGGCAAACAAAAAGGTACATGTAAAGGTGTTAACTATTTAACTGACCAGAATTGCAACCAGTCACAAACAACCTTGTCATTGTCAAAGGTAGACTAACCGTTTAATATTGATATGAGAAATGCGAGCAATTGTGAAATGGTTGCTGGCCGCATCACAAGCTGCAGTTGGACATTTCCTTTTCTTGCAGCTCAGTTTCAAAGGGCATTTGGACTGCAGCAGGTCAAGAAGACAGCTCACCACCACCTTCTCAAGGGCAACCAGGGATGGGCAAAAAATGCTGGTCCAGGCAGCGAATCCCACATCCTGTGAATGAATTTTTAAAAAGTCACAATTCTGTGTGTAATTGTGTCTGCGGAGATAGTTCCAGGGCTCTTTGACACTGATCGAAGAATCAATCCAAGCCCTGGGTTTGATTAACAGTGATGCCTGAGCTGTTTGAGAAGGGAATGGGTCAATGGTGGCCATAGTTCTTTATTACAGATAGCGCAACAGGCCAGAGTGCCCAATTATGGGACAATGTTGGGTTTCATGAGTTTGGTTCAGTCATCCAGCCAGGAGCAGAGTAGATGGTAGCATAATGGCCATGTCACTGGATTTGTAATCCAGGGAGTCCAGTTAGTGCTCTGAAGATATGGGTTCAAATTTCACTCTGACAGCCATTGGAGTTTAAATTCAATTAATTCATCTAAAAAAATCTATAACTGAAAATTTGTCTCATATTCACTGTGCTGATAACTTACTTGTCCTGTTTAAATGCATTTCATGGGAGGTTCCTGAAAAAGGCAATATTCTACAGCCAGCTGAGCATGGGAATTCTCACCATAGGATGCTCCCCAATTTAGATACAAAGACATTCTGAAAGTCCATCTCAGAGCCTAGAAATTGGACTCACTACATGGGAAAAAAAACAGCCCTAGACAGATCCAAATGGTGAAGTCTCAGTCATCAAGCAACCTCAACATTTGAGGAGAAGAGAGTCAGGTTCCTGACAAGATAAGTGAGCACTCTGCAAAGCCAATGACTTCATAAGTAAAATCTGCATCAAGATTTTGCATAATATTACGTATGAGACGACACCAACCTAGATGGTGAATAAGTGGCCTCCTTGCTGAACACTCCTCCGTCAAAGTGACAGGAGAATCCACCATCATGACTTGTCCTGCTATTATTATTATTTAGCAAATGCAAATCCTTGGAGCCAAGCGATCGCCCCCTCATGAGCTGAATTTAAGGTGATTAATCCGCCACTTAGTCTGTAGAGGGGACATTCCTCAGTAATGTGCAGCATTGTCTGTGTCTCTCCACAAGTGCATAAGGGGCTTGTGCTGAGCGGTGGAGATTGGATGCACAGGGACTCAGACTCTTATCAATTGTTGGGGACAATGGATCAGCGTTCACACCGCGCCGCCTGTCAGAACCCATGTGCCCCCGGGGAAGCTAATGATCCTACCCCGCAGAGTGAATCCCAAGAGGAAATTAAAGGACCCCGAAAGAGAGCCCCTGAGGAATCGCAGTCACCCCAGAACCAGCAGTCTGAACATTGAGCAGCCTTCTGACTTTGTGGCAATAGGACATGCTCTCCTCATGTTGAGGGCCTATCAGCTGCCGAGTGAAACTTGTCCTATTTAAATGCATTAAAACAGCGGCACTTCAAAAAGTACATCAGTGGCTGTGAAGTGAACCATCCTGAGTTGGTGCGCCTAAAATCGACATTCAGTTTGCTTTTTCAGAGCGAGAAGAACCAGATGGCGACATGCGATGTATCCCAGTAACAAGTGAAGAAATCTCTCTCTTACAATAGCTGCATCTCATGATTTAACTCCTTATTGGGTTGCGGAAGTATTATCCTGATAGTAGGGGACATCAAGTCCACTTATGGGAGTGCCCAGTAAAGTGGAACCCAAGAAAATATCTCAATTAAATGAACAGAAAGGCATCAGTGAGAGTGCTTGACACTGGCAGGAGGAGGAAGTAGTATTCCATTCACCAAAATTCACCAAATTTTCAAGGTTGGAGTGTTGATAGCTGATTAATTCAATGGACTGTACAACACAACTGAGGAAGAAAACGTGAAATCTGAAACAAACAGAAAATCCCTATCAGTGTCAAATATCACTGTATATGGATTCTCATGCATGAGCACCCATATGGTGTGTAGAGTCATGCTGACCCACTGGGACAGTAGCAGATATGAGCCTGGGTGTTACTGGGTGAGAGAGACAACATGTTTCCAATGTGAACTGGGAGTGAACCAGAAAGAATGGGCCAGCAAGGACTGAGGATAGAATAAAGAACGGAAAGAACCAGCGTCTCAATTTTTAATTGTGTTTGGGACAGCGGGGTGAGAGTCCGGAGGGAAAACACTGATCACCCCGGCCGTTTTCACTCCCAGGTCTGGCCAATACTCAGTTTCCAGCCTGGTGCCAGTGGGAATGACACAATGGCCAGCGGGCAGGGACGGGAAATTGGACGGGAAAACAAAGCCCCTGGAAACCCAAAGGAACAGTCAACAAGGAAACTTAGGGAGGTATGGTGGGGGAGGGGCAGGGGTTGGGGTAGTTCAGGCCTATTTTGACAGATGGAGAGACAGCTCAAGGAAGGGTCGGGGTGGTGGGGGGGGTGCATGATTTCAGGAGCACCTCCCATTCCTTTTTGGCCACATGAAGCATTAAGAAAATGTGACGGGAACACATACCTGGATCTCTTCTGACCTAATACTGATTGCTGTTATCTTTGGCTGGCAGGTTCAGTGCTGTGCATGCACTTCCTTGATCCCAGGGGTTCAAATGGTTTGTGTGCCCTGAGTCTCTGAATAAAGAAAGAAATTGCATTTATATTGCTCTTTTCAAGGCCACAGGATTTCACAAAGCACTTTACAGCAAATGAAGCACTTTGAAGCGCAGTCACTGTTTTAATAATGGAAACGCAGTAGTCAATTTGCACACAGCAATGTGATAATGATAATTGTTTTTTTTTGATGTGGTTGATGGATAAATATTGGTCAGAACACTGGGCACAGCTCTGTTCTTCTTCAAAATAGTGCCATGGGATCTTTGATGTCCACCCAAGAAGGCAGACAGGACCTCGGTTTGTCGTCTCACCTGAAAGGTAGCACCTCTGACAGTGCAGCACTTCATCGGTACGGCACTGGAGTGTCAGCTGAGATTTTTGTGATCAAGTCTCTGAATCCGCAACCTCCTGCCTCAGGTGAGGTCAGTGTGTCTTTGGAAAGGTTGACAGGCAATATGACTGAGACAGCCAATGATTGGCTTGCTGACCATTCAGTGCTTGCTTTTGACTGACTGCGAACTTAACTTGCATTATTTATTTTCATTGGATTTTTCTTTTATCTATTTCTGCTCTTTGTAATGTTCCTCCTCCACATCTGCTCGTACAAATCTCCCTTGTTGAAATACGCCCCAACGAAACACCCACTCTTGCTCACTTCACTACCGGCGAGGTGTTACATCACTGTCATTCAATCAATAATGTAATAATGTAAAAACTCCAGGCTCACACTTCTGTTTGTGTTTTCATCTGGGTTTGATAAATAATTTAACTGTCTTTGCTTTCCAGTGAACATGCCCATGTCACTAACATTTCTTATCCCTGTAATCTCCTCCAGCCTAAAACCCTCCGAGATCTCTGTGTCCCTCCAATTCTGGCCTCTTGAGCGTCCCTGATTTTACCTGCTCCACCATTGGTGGTCATGCCTTCAATTACCAAGACCCCGAGTTTGTAATTCCTCCCTAACCCTCTCCACCTTCCTCCCTCACTTAACTCCTTTAAGACATTCCTTAAAACCTTCTTCTTGTAGCAAGTTCTTCTGCTCTACTGTGTCCGTGTATAGTTTGGTGTCAAATGTTGTTTGATAACGCTCCTGTGAAGTGCCTTGGGACGTGCTACAATGTTAAAAGCACTGTATAAATGCAAGCTGTGTTTTTTGTTGTAGTAAGGGGTTAGTTGTTCCAGCTATAGCTCTGAAATTTCAAGACTCCGGTGAAGGTGAAGAGTCTTGCTGGTGAGAGCACACAGAATAGAATGGGGTGCAGAGGCCTGCGCAGTTCACTTATTGCATTCCCAATCTTTTTGCTGCTAAAATCAGGAGAGCAAAGTTTGGCAGGCTTATTTCTGCATCTGTTTCTACCGCTTGCACTCTCACCAAGTTAGGCTCTTTGACCCAGAGCAGTGTCTAGTGTTGATTATTGTGTGTGATGAATTCCATTGAACAGAATATCTCACAACTTCACAGTGAATATGTTAAAACAAAATGAATGGTGGCTCACTTTAATTTCACCTTTTATTCCCCCTCTTTCTACTGAAGGTGTTGTTGACTTGCACACAGGTACAGGGAATGGCAGACTCTCCAGTGTCTACAACCCACCATCCATTTTCCCAAATGGTGGTGAGCGAGTCTAGGTAGTAGTGAGCTTGCCAAGCTACTCAACTGCAAGGAATAATCAGAGACAAGAACTCCCTCCCTAGCAGCACTGTGGATGAACCTACACCACACGGACTGCAGCGGTTCAAGAAGGCAGCTCACCACCACCTTGTCAAGGGCAATTAGGGATGGCAATAAATGCTGGCCCAGCTAGTGAAGCCCACATCCCATGAATGAAATTTAAAAAAAAAATGTACATTCCTGTCCTCCTGCACATACCCATTCCCTCCCATCATTTCCTTCACCCTTCCATCAGTGACCGTGACTTCAGCTGCTCTGGACTTCCCCTCTGGCAACTCTCCAACTTACTGTATTCCTTGTAAGACATCTTTTGAGTTCACTCTTGGCCAATCCTTTGATCGTCCCTTAGAACTTGGCTTTAGCTCAGCATCAACCAGTGTCGATCTTTTGCTCATTTTATTTGCACTGTGAAAAAAGCAAGACTGTTTTTAATTGGTAATAAGAAATTGCTTTAAAAATCTCCTTTAGATCTAACAACATGTAGGTTAAGCCCAAAAGCTGCAAGGATATTTATTCGAAATCTAGGGGGACGAGGGTGTCAAAAGTTCAGAACACCTTCATTGATCAGGCCTCTTTCAGCTTCCAGTAAATGTGGCCTTGATAGAAAACTGGTACTGAGCAGTATCATGTTGCCCCTGGTTACACAGTTGCTAGGCTCTGGCTACATATTTGCTGCTAAACAACTGCCAGTTTAAAATGAAATCTTTTTTTTAGTGCAATTTTAGCTCCAGCTTTCTCCCTCACAGAGCCAGAAGACATGGAATTCCTGTCAACAAAGCAAAATGGGAGAATGTCAACACAGAAATGGGAGAAATCCTGCTTTCCTTCACTAACCAAGAGTTGCTTAATCATGTTCCTAATGGCTGATGTTCCCACTTGCTGAGAGTGTTCCTCTAACTGTGTTCCAGGTCCCAATCCTCCTCTTCATCTCCCTATTTCCCTCTCTCCCATCCTCATGTTTGTCTCCCTCCTTCTTGGTGCTGAACAGTATCTTGTTCCCTTCCTTCTAAGCTATGTTTTGCTCGGACAAAAGCATCTCCAGCTTACTTACTGGAGAACTCTTCTAATTCAGCTCTTTTGGATTTTAATTCAATGGTATCATAGCAACATAGGAACAAGAATATTAGGAGTAGGAACAGTCCCTTGAGACTGTTCCCTGATTCACTGAGATCAGGGCTGATCTATATCCTAACTCCCATCTTGCCTCCATACCCTTTAATACCCCTGGCTAGCAAAAATCTATGGATCCAAGATTTAAAATGATTAATTGAGCTTGTGGGGAGGTCTCGTGATGCAGTGGGCCAGAAGCATCGGGTTCAAGTCTCGCTTCAGGACTTGATGGCCAATCTGGTTGATCATCAACCTGTAAGTCTTTCCAATATGCCTGAAGGCAGGTGGTAAAAAGGTAGGAGAGATTACTGATCAGCCATACTGCACATGGCAATGTCAAACCACTGCAGTACTTTGCTAGCACAATCATGGGCCAATCCAATGGAAGTCCATGGTCGACAATGCTCACTTAGGGACATGGTACCTGAAGGGGGAAGAGGATTTCAGTTCTACAGCTTTTTGTGGGAGAGTGTGCTGCAATTCTAACACCCCTTGCATGAAGAAGTGTTTTCTAACTTCTCTCCTATGGTTCAGCTCTGATTTTATAGCTACGACCTTTGCCCTTGACTTCCCGATCAAATCTACTTGCGGTCTATCCCCTTAATTCATTTCAAAACCTTAGAAAACGTAATCAAATCACCATTTTGTCTGAGGGGCTCTTCTGAGTTGGGTTTCTTGATCTGTTTCCCCAACTGGGATGTTTTGAACGGATAAGTCAAAGCATGTAATATTTGCTGTATGTGGTTGGCAATGGTTCATTTGATGTATTGCTTGTGATTCACTGCTCTTTATACTTCTTCTCTGTAGGTTTGGTTTGCAGTTGAAATTGATCTGTTTTTTTAAAAAAAAGAAAAAATATGTTAACGCTAGCCTGTCTTGGGCATATATTAAGATTCTTGCAACTTGGAAATATCTTGGCTGTTCCAACATCATCGGTGGGCCAAATTCCTGGAAGTCCCTAACTAACAACACTGTGGGAACATCTTCACCGCATGGGTCGCAGTAGTTCAAGAAGAAGGCCCAACGCCAGCTTCTCAAGGGCAATTAATTATAGAAAATAAATGTTGACCTTGCTAGCAAAGCCCATATTCTGAGAACACATTAAAAAAATACAGTGTTCATAAACCCATGTATTCTTAAAGGCCAAAAGTTAATTGGAATTAAAGCGCTATTAAAGAATTCGCAAGAGACCTCCAGGGTACAGAGACTCAGGTCCATTTTGAATTATCTGAGCTTATGTATTCCGAGTTGAAGTTGATACAAATAGATAAAAAATTTTCAAAAGGATAAAGGAAATGATGGATTTCATGCAAGAACAAGGGGAAATAAGGAGAATTGATTTTACTCAGTGAGTTGTTACCATCTAGAATTCAGTGCATGACAAGTTGATGGAAGCAGATTCAATAGTAAATTTCAAAAGGGAATTGGACATATACTTGAACAGGAAATCTTTGCAGGGCTATTGCAGAAGGTGCGGGGGATTGGGATTCATTGGACAGGCAAAATGGGTTGAATATTCTCTATCAGTGCTTTTTAAAAATTCTTTCACAGGATTTGGGTGTCGCTGGCTAGGCCAGCATTTATTGCCTATTCCATATTGTGGTGGTTAGCAGCCTTCTTGACCTGCTGCAGTCCATGTAGTGTGGGTGCACCCACAGGGCTGTTAGGGAGGGAGTTCCAGGATTTTGACCCAGCGACAGTAAAGAAACGGCGGTAGATTTCCAAGTCAGGATGTTGAGTGGCTTGGAGGGTGGTGGTGTTCCCATCTATCGCTGCCCTTGTCCTTCCAAGTGATAGAGGTCACAGGTTTTGGAAGGTGCTGTCGAAGGAGCCTTGGGGAGTTTTATGATTTTATGACTTAACTTGTTAAATCATGACTAAGCCATCAAAGATATGAGGTAATGTTTATGTATTACAATACTTCCAAAGTACTTAATTGATTGTGAAACACTTTGAGACTTCCTGAGGTTGAGAATGGAGATGCCAGCCTCTTTCTTTCTGTCTTTCTTTGTGTTTCATTTTTCTTTTGTATTTCTGTCCTTACTTTCCTAGCCCTATGATCAGGCACAATCACATTGCACTTGTAAATAAGGACAAGGCTTTTGAAATCACACTGTTGAGAAAAGTGGAGACAAGGATAGGGTTGGAGCGAGAGAGTATTAGGATGGCGGTGGTGAAGTTCTAGACAGTTTGAAATTTGTGTATATTGGAGCATAGGAGTTTGACCAGGAAATTATTGGCATGGAGCCTTGTTGAATAGCAGTATGGTCACAAAATCAACCCTGGAGTGTTATAGCCTTATGTTACATGGAAAGTCCAGAACTTTTGGTGCAATGAGTCTGTTTATATTCCCCATGAGTCTCCTCCCATTCCATCTACCTCATCTCAGCCTTTCAGCATATCTTTCTATTCTCTTTTCTCTCAGGTACTTGGCTAGTTTCCTTTTGAAAACATATAAGCTATTTGCCTCACCCACTTCCTGTAGTAGTGAATCCCTTATTCTCTGATAAAATAATGTTTCCCTTATTGGGTTTATTAGAAACAAGCTTGTATTTATGACTCCTGGTTTTGGATTATCACACAAGAGGAAATATTTTCTCTATATCTACTTTGTCCAGCCCTTTTGTCATTTTAAAGATTTCTGTCAGGACTCTTAAGTCTGTTCTTTTATAAAGAAAAAAATCCCCAACCTGTCCATTCCTTCCTGATACCTTTAATCTCTCAACTGCCATCCTAACATATCTTATTTTTGCACTTTCTTCAGTGTTTCTATGTCCTCGCTGATGGTTGGGCCTTGCAGGACTTTATCAAGAATGCAGCCTTGCAGGTTTGCCGATTTAATGTTTAGCAACAAAACTTAGATGATAAGCTGTCATTCAGGCAGTTCAAGAATATGTAGGTACTGGACAGCTGATTGTTATTAGCTTAAATTAACTGAGGGTTACATGCCCTCGGTGTTATGTTTCCCCCTTTGCCCATCACAAAAATCACAGAATGCCCCCTTGACATCACCCTTAGCTCTATTTAGTTTCTGAAGACACTGAAACACCCATGCTTTTGTCAAATCCAGGACATCCTGAACTGTACCCTATACAAACTCCAACTAATTTAAAACGGCACTACCTTTATCTTATTTGTACTATGGCCCACTCCTGTATCACCCCTGTCCCCAGCCATCTGAATTATCTCACCACTTCCTAACACACTGACATCAAAATATTTGTCCTGATTTATAAATCCCTCCAATGATCTCACCATCTAGTTTTAAGCCACAGCTCATTGCCCTCCAGCATTCCAGAACTGGCGTATTGTTTTTATTCCTAACCAATCCCTTTGGTGCAGATGCATTCAACAATCTTGCCTTGACATTTTGGAATACTCTTCTTAAATCCCATTGCCTTGGTATAGCTCTCCTCGCCTTTGAAAACCTTGTAGTACCAAAAAGAGATTTACGAGAATGGGTTCCAGAATGAGGGATTGCAGTTACGTGGGTAGAATGGAGAAGCTGGGGTCGTTCGCCTTAGGGAAGAGAAAACTAAGAGGTAATTTGATAGATGCGAGTAGACTCATGAAGGTTTCAGATAGAGTAACAAAAAATAAACTATTTCTAGTGGCTGATTCAGAGGACACAGATTTAAGATGATTCAAGCAAGAACCAGAGGCATCATGAGAATGAAACTTCT
Organism: Carcharodon carcharias; assembly: GCF_017639515.1. Classification (NCBI taxonomy): domain Eukaryota; kingdom Metazoa; phylum Chordata; class Chondrichthyes; order Lamniformes; family Lamnidae; genus Carcharodon; species Carcharodon carcharias. The sequence goes on along the minus strand of NC_054468.1, from coordinate 17,193,351 downwards.
TTTATACAATGAATGATTAGGATTTGGAATGCACTGCCTGGTAGGGTGGGCGGATTCAGATTCAATAGTAGCCTTCAAAAGGAAATTGGGGGAAGGGGTAAAAGGGGGATGGGGAAATAACAGGGAAGTGGGAATAAATGGATTCCTCTTTGGAAGAACAGGTGCAAACTCAATGGGCCAAATGGCCTCTTTCTGTGCTGCATTATTTTATGATCCTACGCTACATTTGAACATTGTCTGTTGCGTCCCCTTAGTCTTCTCATAAATCCTACTTTAATACAATGAAATAATTCAGTAGGATGGATAAAGAGAATCTATTTCCTTTGGTGGGGGATTAGAGAAAGAGGGTATTATCTTCAAATTACAGCTGGGCCTTTCAGGAATAAAATCACAAATACCTTTACAAAAACTGTGGTAGAAGTATGGAATTATTTCCCACAAAAGGCCAGAGATGTGAGGGACAACTGAAGAAGCGTTAAAGAATGAAATCAATAGATTTTGTTCAGCAAGGATATCAAGGGATATGAGCCAAAAGCGGGTAAATGGTGTTGAGGTACTGATGCACTATGATCTGAATGAGTGGTGGAACAGGCTGTAGGGAATCAATGTCCTAGTAATATGTATTAGGTGTTGGTTTCCTCCATCCTGAGGGATGTTTAAGAACATACGAAATAAGAGCAGGAGTAGGCTATTTGGCCTCTTGAGTCTGCTCCACCATTCAATAAGATCATGACTGATTTGAACTTGGCCTCAACTCCACTTTCCTGCATGTTTACATTAAGCGTGGACTCCCCCTGTGGTTCAAAAATCTATCGCTCTCAACCTTCAATATATTCAATGATTCAGTATCCACAGCTGTCTGGGTTAGAGAGTTCCAAAGATTAACAATCCTCTGGGGGAAGAAATTCCTCCTAAACTGTGTCTTAAATGGGAAAGCCTTTATTTTTAACCGGTGCCCCTTAGTTCTAGATACCCCACGAGGGGGGCATCCTAACATACGAACATTGAAACATACAAATTAGGAACAGGAGTAGGCCACTTGACCCCTCAAGCCTGCTCCACCATTCAATAAGATCATGGCTGACCTGATTGTAATCTCAACTCCACATTCCCACCTATCCCGATAACCTATCACCCACTTGCTTATCAGGAATCTATCTTCCTCTGACTTAAAAATATTCAAAGACTCTGCTTCCACCACCTTTCGAGGAAGAGAGTTCCAAAGACTCACAACTCTTTGAGAGAAAAACTTTCTCCTCATCCCTTATTTTTAAACAGTGATCCCTAGTTCTAGATTCTCCCACAAATGGAAACTTCCTTTCCACATTCACCCTGTCAAGACCCCTCAGCATCTTATTTGTTTCAATCAATTTGTCTCTTAGAATTCTGTCCTCTCAGTGTGTGCCATGTTACCAACCTCCCCCCTCAGAATCTTATGTTTGAATAAGATCACCTTTCATTCCTCTAAACTCCAATAAGTATAGGCCCAACCTGCTCAACCTTTTCTCATAAGACAGCCTCATCTCAAGAATCAACCTAGTTAACCTTCCATGAATTTCCTTCAAAGCAAGTATATCCTTCTTTAAATAAGGAGACCAAAATTGTATCTCGTGCTTTAGATATGGTCTAACCAATGTCCTGTACAGTTGAACCAAGACTTTCCTAGTTTTGTACTCCACCCACCTTGCAATAAATTCCAGCAATCCATTTGCCTTCCTAATTACTTGCTGCACCTGCATACTAACTTTTTGTGATTCATGTGTGAGGACACCCATATTCCTCTGTACTGCAGCATTCTGCAGTCTCTCTCCATTTAAATAATATTTTGCTTCTCTATTTTTCCTGCCAAAGTGGACAACCTTACCCCAGATTACACCCCTCTGCCAAATTTTTGCCCACTCACTTAATTATCCATGTCTCATTTGTAGACTGTTTATGTCCTCCTCACAATTTGCTTTCCCACCTATCCTTGTAGTGTCAGCAAACTTGACCACCATACCCTTACTTCCTTCAACCAAGTCATTATTATAGATTGTAAATAGTTGAGGCCCCAACACTGATCCCAGTGGCACTCCATTAGTCATAGTTTAGTACATTTAATAAATTTGTCAAACATGATTTCCCTTTCACATAACCATGTTGACTCTGCCTGGTTGTATTAAGATTTTTTAAATATCCTGCTATTACTTCCTTAATAATGGATTCCAGCATTTTCTCAAAGGCAAATGTTCGCCTAAATGGACTATAGTTTCCTGCTTTTGGTCTTTCCTCCTTTCTTGAATATGGCTGTTACATTTGCAGTTTTGCAATCCACTGGGACCTTTCCATAATCTATGGAATTTTGGAAGATTGCATTTACAGCAAATGCATTCACTATCACTGTGGCCACTGGAATGTCAGCCTTCTCCTCTCATAATAATGACTTTTTTTAAGTTCCTCCCTCTCTTTTTACTATTATTGGGATGCTTTTAGTGTCCTGCCACTCCATTAAGAACGTCACAGAAATACAAGCTGTTGTGGTTTTAATTTGGTCTGTGGAAGAGCTCAAAAAGCAACAATGAAATAAGCAGAGACTGGATATTGGGGGTGATTCTACAATTGGGTGTGTGTGAATATTGGCATACCAGGTACAATAGGCATAGTAAGCTTTATCCACATATTACTATCCCCTCTGCAATGCTTATATGACTTTGAATGATGCAGGGAATTAATATACATTCATATGTGAAACATCAGAAGTGTACAAACAATCCAAGTCAAAAGCATGAATACCAAATAATCATAGTTGACTTTAACATCAAACAAGCTTATGTGTCAACAAACAGAACATGAAAACATATGGGACTCACATTAGTCCCTATGTAATTAAACGTACCAAAGCTACAACAGACTGCAGCTCCTTGAAGACCCTCATTTCTGCACGAGTCCTTGGTAATGCTACTTGATTGTCATATGCACTGCATGTAAGGCATTGTATTTTATTACCTCATTCACTTAATTCAATAAAGAGTACTAATCGGATGCTTTAAGGCTTCTTAGTTATTAAACTTACATTACAGCTGAAGGATGCATGACATTATCATACAGTACCTCCGCATCATGATCCACATATGATGATTTCCTACTTACACTCAACATTCCGGAGCAACTCTAACAGCTTGGGAGTTGCACAGAGTTACAGTAAAAATTTGTTGTTATTTGGCATGCTCCAGGAATTGTGGGGGGTGCACCAGTTAATCAAAAACGCTGGTTAATGGGGAGTTACGTTGCTCTCGACACAAGACAAGGTGCTACTGTGTCTTTGAGGGGTTGAGGGGAAAGAGGAAACTGCTGGGCAGTCTCAGGGTATCACTGTAAAACTGCCACAACTGAAGACCAAGCTGACACCACGCCTTCTGATCGGCCATTTCCAGAAAAGAAATCGAGCTGTCAGTTTTGCTCTGAGTGGTAACTGCTGCTTCCAACCTTCGGGCAGCTTCGTGGGTTCCCAGCCGGCTTTTTAATCAAACCTGAACAAAGCAGATCCCCGTCACAACCGACGATCAGCCCCGACTTTTGGGTTTCGGAAATCTGCTATTTGACTCTTCATTTCTGATCTCCAGACTGACTTCGAGAAAAAGTTGAGCTGTCAGAAATTATGGTTAACAGGGCATGCCGGTTGGTATGGGACTGGGTAACACGAAGCTTACTGTACATCAGAATTCGCAGAAATACCTTTCAGGTCAAATGGCCTGTACCAGTGTTTATGCTGCTCTTGATCCTCCTCCCATCCTGCGATAACTAACCCTATAGCTCTAGGATAACCTTAATTCCGTTTTTCCCCATGTCCTTCTTTAGCTTCCCCTTCAATGCGACTCAGCAAATGTACCTCGTGTATTAGCGAGTTCTATATTCTAACCACTCTCTTGTGTAAGTAATCTTCTCTTGTGTTTCTCGTTGGACTTACTCGTGACTATCTCAATTATGGCCTCTTGTTTTTGCCTCTCTCACAAACGTCTTTATGGGCAGGATTTTACGGCCCCCATCATGGTGTGTGTCTCCACCCCCAACACCAACCCCCCTGCCCTCCCCCCACCCCCCGCCGGATGCGGCGAACCATTTAAATCTCCATTCAGTTCCGCGGGACCATAATATCCCGCCGGGCGGGAGGGGCCATAAAACCTTGGCTTATGTCTCCAGTTTCAAAGCATTCCATAATTTTAAAGGCATCTATCAGGTCATCCCACAGCCTTCTCTTTTCTAGAGAAAAAAGCCCCAGCTGTCGAGATAGTTATAACTTCTCAGTTCTGGTATCATCTTTATGAAGAAACTGAGCTGGCTACAAGAGCAGGTCAGAGGCTAGGAATCCTGTGGCAAGTAACTCACCACCTGACTCCCCAAAGCCTGTCTACCATTTACAAGGCACAAGGAGCATGATAGAATACTCCCCACTTGCCTGGATGAGTGCAGCTCCAACAACACTCAAGAAGTTTGACATCGTCCAGGACAAAGCAGCCCGCTTGATTGGCACCCCATCCACAAACATTCTCTCCCTCCACCACCGATACAGAATGGCAGCAGTGTGTACCATCTACAAGGTGCACTGCAAGAACTCACCAACGGTCTTTAGACAACACCTGACAAACCCACGACCGCTACCACCTAGACGGACAAGGGCAGCAGACACATGGGAACACCACCACCTGGAAGTTCCCCTCCAAGCCACTCACCATCTTGACTTGGAAATATATCACCGTCCCTGCACTGTTACTGGGTCAAAATTGTGGAACTCCCTCCCTAATAGCACTGTGGGTGTACCTACACCACACGGACTGCAGCGGTTCAAGAAGGCAGCTCACCACCACCTTCTGAAGGGCAATTAGGGATGGGTAATAAATGCTGGCCCAGCCAGCAAAGCCCACATCTGATAAAATGAATATAAAAAGATCTTCCTTGCTCCTTCCCCACCCAGTGCATGGGAGGGAAATCACAGGAATGGATCCTACATCATAGGTTGTGAGCTGAGATTTCCCACAATGCGGTCTCTGTGACTGTCAGTCCCAAATGGTATTGTCAGCTTGCCAGATTTAACCCATTTTATTGGAAGGAAGGCGAAGCCTGGCTAATAAAGCAACAAACTAAGTTCCCCAAATCTTAAAAAGCCAACACTGCAAATGTAGGTGGCTAAAGATTGACATCAGAAAAGATTTATGTAAACGTTATAAGGATGTGAAACTAAAGTTGCACAAACACAAGTTGAGAGTTCAGATCACTTCTGGCAGAAAACAAATTGAAGTGGTTTTCGAATAAAGTAGATACAGACAAAGGAGGAAAAGTCATTAAAAAAAAAATTCTCTTTTTATGAGGGCAAAGAGGACAAAGGGACGATTGACCTTTTTAATTAAGCAAATCTCATTTGCCTTCATTAGACTGAATTGACCGGCAGGTTTAATAATACCAGTGTCATTAGGAAAATAGAGTAATTGAAAGTTCATAGCACAAATCTCTAGATGGTATGTGCTCAATCATAGAATCTTACTGCATAGACAGAGGCCATTTGTCCCAACCTGTCTATCCTGTCTCTTTGAAGAAGCTATCCATTTAGTCCCACTTCACCCATGCTTTCCCAGCCACCCTGCGAATTTAAATGTTTAAGTATTTATCCAATTCCCTTCGGAAAGTTACCATTGAAGCTGTATTCACCACCCTTTCCAGCAATGCATTCTAGATTATAATAACTAACTGGCTGAATAAAAATAAAATTCTCATCACTTTTTTTTGCCAATGATGCTAAATTCCATACAGTTTTGTTACCAACTCATTATCAGTGAAACCAGTTTCCCGTGATTTGCTTGATAGAGGCCCTCTTGGTTTTGAACGCTTCTATTAAATCTCCTCCACCCTCTGTTCTAAGAAGAAAAATAACAGCTTCTCTATTCTTTTCCACGTAACTCAAATCCCTCATTGCTGATATCAAGAATGCTAAATTAAAAGTAAAACACAGAACTTGGACCGCAATCTTAACACAACAATAACTGTTTATGTAGGCTAAAATAGGAGGCATTCCACAAGCAGCTGTGAAATGAAGGAACTGTTTGCTTCAAGCAGTTTATTGCTCTTCTTGAGAAGCATCTCAAAATGCCTATCCTGGAGTGGCAGTCCAGAGAAGGCTCACTAGGTTGATCCCGGGTATGGAGGGATTTTCTTATGAGGAGAGGTTGAGTAGGTTGGGCCTGTTCTCATTGGAGTTTAGAAGAATGAGAGGTGACCTTACTGAAGCATATAAGATCCTTAGGGTACTTGACAGGGTAAGATGCTGAGAGGTTGTTTCCCTTTGTGGGAGAGTCTAGGACCAGAGGGCATAATCTCAGAGTAAGGGGACACCCATTTAAAACAGAGATGAGGAGAAATTTCTTCTCTCAGAGGGTAGTCAATCTGTGGAATTCTTTACCGCAGAGGGGTGTAGATACTGGGTCGTTAAGTACATTCAAGGCTGAGATAGACAGATTTTTAATCAGTAAGGGAATCAAGGGTTTTGGGGAAAAGGCAGGAAAGTGGAGTTCAGGATTATCAGATCAGCTACAATCCCATTGAATGGTGGAGCAGATTTGATGGGCTGAATGGCCTACTTCTGCTTCTATGTCTTATGGCCTAATGGTCAATGAGGGGCTTTCTTTTTTGAAGTGTCATAACTGTTGTAGGAAATACAGTAACCAAACTGCACACAGCAAGATTCCACAAACAGCAATGTAATAATGGCCAGATCACCTGTTTTAGTGATGTTGCTTGAGAGATAGGTATTGGCCAAGATACAGGGGAAAATTCTCCCAGTCTTCTTCAAGATAGTTCATTTGTGCACACCGTGAAAGGGCAGGCGGAACCTCAGTTTAGCATTTCATTCGAAAGGTGGCAGCTCTGACAGTGCAGCACCCCCTCGGTACTGCACCGGAAATGTCAGCCCAGCTTTTGTGCTCAAGTCCCTGGAGCGGGACTTGAGAACCTACAACCAATTGACTCAATCTACTGAAAGTGATCAAACTGAGCAGCAAGGCAAGTGCCTGTTCTGTGTAAAGAAAGCAGTTTGATACTATCTAGTGACAGGAGCTGCTACTGATAATACATGGGTCATTCAAAGTTCAGTTGTTACCATGCTGATCGCCAAGATGGAGTTCTGGATGTACTGTGATGAAATGGGTTACTCCACACTGGAAGAATGAATTTTAGCCTTAGAAATAATAAATGCACATATATAAGCCACAGCTATCAGCTAAATACATTTTCAATGCTCCTTGAAGTGTAACTGAATGAGTTATTAAATAAGCTGTAACCTCGATGTGTTAGAATTTCTGAAAATCTGGGCTGACCCCAGCCCAAATGTTTTCTGTTGGGTGGGGATTGGGGCGGGGGGGGGGCGTGGTGGTGGGGGGGTGGGGGGCACGTAAAATACCAACCGGTGGCAAGCCCACCACCTTCCTGCCCACTCCCGAGCATGAAGGCTCACGAGGTTGATCCAGGGTATGAGAGGGATTTTCTTCTGAGGAGAGGTTGAGCAGGTTGGGCCTGTGCTCATTGGAGTTTAGAAGAATGAGACATAACATGCTGGGTGGCCGGGTGCCGAAATCAGTAGCCCACCAATTGTTAACTAGCCAGTTGACCCAGATGATGCGGTGCCCATGCCATTATGCTGTTGGCGTGGGCAGGCAATTTTTAAAACACAAGTGTATAAACTTGGGAAGGAAGGGGACGGTTATGTATTTGGTATTTGGTGGTGGGGGTGGGGGGAGGGGGTTTGATGGGGGGGTGGTGTGATGGGGGGTGTGTGCCTTGTTTGCCCAGAATTTTACCTGGCCCTTTGTTCCCTTACCCTTGGCCCCCTCATCCCCTTCGCCGCCCTCCCTAGGCCGCCCGACCCCTCCCCCCTCCCCGCCAAAAAAAGACCTGACTCTGGCATCGAATTCCTCTCTTCCCCCTCGGCCTGCTTGCAGTTCCGGCAGTGGCCACTACTGGGCGCTGGCACCGCTGGGACTGCTGGAGCTGCCAGCAAATCAGATTGCCTGGCAGCCCCTGAGGGCGGGGCTTCCTGCCGCTGGGGTCCCACGGCCACATTATTTGGCCCGCCCTCGGCATATTATGGTTACGGGGTGGAGTCCTTCGGCTGGGCCGGCCGCTGAACGACCGATCATTCCAGGAGGTGGGTGGGGGAGAGGGAGGGCTGAGCAATCTACCCGCAAACCCGCACCCCCCCACCCCACCCCCCCCACCCCCCCCCCACACCCCCTCGCCCTATAAAATCAATCCCTAAGGCCAATGATTCAGTGCAATACTGAGGAAGTGCTGCATCACTGGAGCTACCGTCTTTGACAGAACTTCCGCTGGAAGCATAAAGCGATACATTTTGGGAGGAAGAATGAGGGGAGGCAATCTGGAGTGAAGGGTGTAGTCCTAGAGGGGGTGCAGGAGGAGGAGATCTGGGAGAGTACGCCCACAAGTCGTTGAAGGGGGCAAGGGTTGGTTGAGAAAGTGATCAATAGGCACATGTGTTCCTGGGCTTTACAAATGGAGGCGTGGGGCAGAATTTTCCCGTCGGCGTGTGGTGGAGACAGGCCCCGCATGCCGACGCATAAAGTGGCGCGCGGTGATGTCCGGGCGTGTGTCCCGACGCCACCCGGCGCCATTGCGATATTTGGGAAGCGGGCAGGCTCTAAGCTCGGAGGCGCGCCCACCATCAATTAAACTGGTCAGCTAAGGCCCTTGAGGCAGCAATTTGAATACGATTTTTCCCGGCCCGTGTGATCTTCAGGACATCGCTAGGGCGCAACGGGCAGAGGCGGGTAGGAGGCATTTGCATAAACCTCATCCACGGGCGGGATAAGAGGGGTGAGTGGGGGGGGTCGCGATTGTGATGCTTGAGGGGTTTAAGTGCGAAAGTAACTTTTACTTGCCTTGAGTGAGTAGGAAGACTTCAAAACTCATACCAGCCGCTAGGACAGGAGTAAAAGCCTTGGTCAGGACTCTACAGTAAAGATCATTTTTGGGGCCTGCAGCTTTCAGGAAACCTTCCCTTAGCCTGGGAATGGGAGTTGTGCTCCCCACTGGATGCACCTTCTCTGTGGAGGAAGGGAGGGCCAGAAGGAGGAGGAGGCCAGCAGTCCACATTCAGCCTCCAGGGGAGCCACCTTTGGGATGACAGGCGCAGGCACAAGGGGTGCAGGGTCAAGAGGTTGTCCAAGGCGGAAGGGGCCGCAGAAGTCGCCACTATCCTGCTGCCAGGGTTTACAGGTGGCGAAGCAGCTACCTCAATATGTCTGAGGTGCAGTGTCGAAGGAGGCTCCGTCTCTCAAGGGAGAGACAGTCAACTACATTTCAGATGATAGCACCTGAGATCTCCCCTAAATGTGTGAGTGGACACCCCATGCCAGTGGCTCTGAAGGTCACGGCTGCCCTCAACTTCTATGCCTCTGGCTCCTTCCAGGGCCCATTGGGTGATCTTTGCGGTGTCTCCCAATCAGCTGTCCACACTTGTGTCAAGCAGGTTACAGATGCTCTGTTCAGGCTTGGATTAATCTTGACCGACTTCTGTTGGGACCAGGGAAGCCAGACACAGCGAGCCAGAGGCTTCGCGGCCATTGCTGGCTTCCCCCGCTTCCGGGGTGCAACAGACCGTACACATGTGGCCATCAAGGTGCCTGCCAGTGAGCCCGGTGCTTTTGACAACAGGAAGGGCTTCCACTCCATGAACGTGCAGATAGTGTGTGATCACAGGATGCAGATTCTACAAGTCTGTGCAAGGTACCCAGGCAGCTCCCACGACACCTACATCCTCAGACACTCCCAGGTGTCGGGGCTCTTCAGTGCTCCAGCCCGGCTGGATGGATGGCTGCTGGGTGACAAGGGCTATCCCCTCAGAAGGTGGCTCATGATGCCTCTCCGCTATCCAAGAACAGAAGCTGAGCAGCGGTACAATAGGAGCCACGCATCCACAAGGGCTGTGGTGAAGAGAACCATTGGTCTTCTTAAGATGTGCTTTGAATGCCTGGACTGCTCATGGGGTGCACTCCAGTACCTCCCAGATTGTGCCTCACTGACAGTGGTTGCATGCTGTGCTCTACACAATCTTGCGCTGGAAAGGGAGGAGTCTGTGGACGAAGAAGATGTAGATGCAGTGGCTGCGGCTGTACACGATGAGTCCAGCAGTGAGTCCGAGGATGAGCACACACAGGGAAATGCTGAAGGGTAGACGCTGACCCGGGCATACTCCAGGGAGGCAGGGACACCCGGGAGGCTTTAATCCATTGAACCTTCAGCGGGTACATCACGGATGGACCTCCAGGACAAGCCTGGGCTGTTAGATCAATACTCGACACCTAAGTGCAAAATTGGTCAGGTTAGGAACATTAACTTAGGGCCTTGTTAATAAAGCTGAATGTCCAACAAAGCACTCATAAACCACCTGCAGAAGAAAAGAGGCACCCTCAGCCTTGGTGAGATGTCAGAATTTAATATTACAACCAAAGAAACTTAAGAAAACAAAACGATGAAGGTGTTTAAAATCACACCAATTCATAAAGACCTCATATCGGGCCAAAACAAAAGCACCAGTGATAAACCCATGATGTGCCTAAGGTGCCTTATGTTTACGTTTTTGGGTGCTACGTCTTGGTGCTGCCCCCTCGCTGGGTGTGGCATCTGAGACAGCCTGCTCACTCTGCTGTCCTGTTGGCCTCGATGAATTGGGCAGTTGGCCTCTGGCCTGTGGAGTCTGTGCTGGCCCCATCCGGGAGGCAGCGGCTGGTTCCACAGCTGCATCTCCCCAGTCATTACAACGATCACTGGCAGAGGGGCGGAGGAGCTGCCACCCTCATCCAGAGTGCCCTGAGAGGAGCTCCGGAGGTGACAGGGAGCTGCTGTGCCAACGTGAGGTCGGTTTGAACCTCCCTGCTCACTGTGGATGGACGGGCAGCGAGCTGGGAAACTTGGTGCCCAGACCATCTACCACACTGGCACTGACCAGCTGAGGTCAATGCCGATGTGAGGGCTTGCTGGTCCGAGTGCATCCCCAGGAAGCCCTGATTGGTCTCCTGGAGGAGCCTTTCCACGAGAGTCTCCACCCTCTCCATGGAGGACACATAGCGCTTGGACAAGAGGCTCGTTGCATGGGCAATGGTCTGCATAGACTCCTCCAGCACGGACACCAAGCCAAGCATAGCCTCATGTATCTACACAAGATGCTCCCGCACACCCAGCTGCATTTCCTGCACCTGTTGCATTGCAGACAACTCCAGGAGCACATCATCAGGCACCGACTGAGCATGTGCCTGATCCCCTACAGTCCTCCGATTGCTGGCGCCATGGGCACTCTCTGTCTTTGCCAGCTCCTCCAGCGACTGTGAAGTGCCCTCATCGCTGTGCCCCGGGACACTAGCCAATGTTCTAATTCCCACCGAGGTGCTAGTATCTGTGCTGGTGCCTGCCTGGCAGAGGTGGTGTTACACTGGTGAGTCTGTGACTTCAGGCCCCTCAGGTGTGAGAGGGGGCCTCTGCTGCTCCTCCTCCCGGCCCTGCTCCACTGATGCTGAAAGGAAGAACAAGGATATTGGATCAGTTAACGTGGAGACAATGTCAATGTGCATCCCTGTCCCCCGGATCATTATGTGCTCATCCTTCCATAAGCAATGGTCAAGCCATGTTGCAAACTTCAATCACTGAACATTCAGCACTGCCATGGCTGTTGAGAGAACAATGGTGACCTCACTGCTGGACATAAATACCTGCCCGTGGCACCCCAGCCTCACCGACACCAGTGGACCTGGGCACATGGCCAGATCTAGGACCTCCTGCTTGAACTGGCTAAGCATTGCCAACTGGGTCGGCCCTCCGCCAGTCCTCACCCTCCCGGCAGCATTATGTGCATTCTTCCCCTGAAAAGGAGAGAAGAGCATAGATTAGTGCTACTTGTACCTGGATTCTCTTCGCGGACGGCCCACCCCAACCAGATTGGGACAGTCCAGGGCTCCAGTGCCTCCTCACCCCGCTGCTGCCGAACACTCACACAAAGATACCAGGCCTGTCCTCCCGCCTTGGCCAAATGCTGCCTACATCACATTCGGCACCACACGGTCTAACCTTCCATAGCAAGGAGGCACAATCATGTGGAGCGCAGAGGGCAGCAGATCGATCGGTGCCATGCCACCTTGAAGCTCCCCTCCCAGCATCTCATCACCCTGACTTTGACATGTCCTGGAGTTCCAGCACTGCGCCCAGGTGCAGCTCCTCCAGGTTACCACCAAAACAGTCATGTTGGTCTCAGTGTACCATATGCTGCGGGGGCAGAACCCATCTCTTCACCACCCTCTCAGGGTGACCTCGGGCATGGGTAATATCTGCTGGCCCACCCAGCGAAGGACACATGCCGACAATGACTCAATGCAGTCACTACGCTCAGACTTGGGGAGTGGGAGGGGTGCACCAGAAGGGAAAGCCTACCTGCTGGGTTAAGCGACCAATGCCAACATGGTGCTCACCCTTCCCGAGCGCAACAGGTCGTTGAAGCGCTTGTGACACTGGATCCAGGTGCGCCCACCACATTGCCTCCGCCGCCTCCTCCCAGGCACATTTGGTCCTGTTGGGGGGAGGGGCCTCCTCCTCCTGTCCTGGGAACGAGGACCTCCTGCCGTGCTTCATCTCCTTGAGGAGGGCAGCAAAGCAGTCATTGGAAAAATGAGGGGCACCGTGCCCCCCCCCGCCCTCCCCTCCTGCCCGGCCTGCTCACCAGCAGCAGCTCTGGGAAGCCCTCCCACTGGCCGTGATTCACAGCCTTTGAAAGGCTGCAGCAGCTTTTTAAAACAGGCCGCCCGGGGTCACCATTGGACCCGACAGTCACCGCAGTCCCACCGCCATCGCCCGCCCACTCCCACTGTCCTCGGGAGCCGCGATTCACGCTGGGCGGGTCTTAATTGGCCCGCCCGTGTAAAATGGCGGAGTGGACCTGATCGTGGGCAGCGATCGAGTCCACACCCACTTGTGCCTGCTCCCGCACTGCCCGCCCAACAGACAGAAAATTCTGCCCCATAAATTCGGCCAATCCGAGCCTGCAATCCACTACTCGGCCAATGTAACATCTGTGGAAAGCCAAGGAAAATGCGGTGAGGCTGCTTTCCTGGGATTCCACAGCTCTTTCTCTGAAAGTATGGAGGATGAACAAGAGAACTGCTGCCCAGATCCTTCCCTTTACATCCAACTGTCAGGGCGTAGACTCGGGCTCAACAGAAACCAATAGGAGTAAAGAGTTCTGAAAGCATTAAAGAAAGACTTGCATTTATCTAATGCCTTCCACATCCTCAGGACCTCCCTAAGTGCTGTACAGACAACTAACTACTTTTGAAGTGTAGTTATGGTTGTAATGTGGGAAATTTGTAAGTATCCAGAAGTGTCAATATGATAATAACCAGATGATCTGTTTTAGTGATGTTGCTCGAACAATACTATGATCCAGGACACCAGGGTGAAGTCGAGTCTGAGACGTGGATGCCCTGGCCCCACCACCTTTGCACCTACCCCCCAGCTCACCCCCAAAACACAGGAGGTAGGCGAGTACCAAAAACGGCCGCCCGTTCACCATGTTTATAAATAAAAATGAAAGGTCAATTAATAGCTTGTTAAAAAGCCAACCGACCCCGCTAAGCGCTGCCCATGCAATGAGACGTTGGAAGTAACAAAGACATCAGCAAGGACAGTCCGGCTCTGTTTTACACACTGGAATCAAAAGTAGAGATTCTGGTTTTGGGTATGGGTGAGTGAATCCGGAGACTGGACCCCAGACTGTCGATGTTTATGAAGAGCAAGGGGGTCGCCTTGGAGGTACAGGATAGGCCAAACGCCTGTGCGACCTTTAACTTCCCAACGAGTGAGAAAAGATGCACAGCAGCTGCACTGATCCCACCCTCACTGCCTCTCCGCGGAGCTGGTGTTACTCACAGTAGTGTTTGAGGAACCTTTCTCAAATTGTACGGAGTCATTAAACTGTGTTTGTGCCAATAAATAAATAAATAATATGACTGGCTTAGGCAGGCAGGCAGGGGTGGGGCAGGCCATTTTTTAAAAAAAATGTTTTCATAAGGGTGGGAAGGAAGAAGGAGTGCTATCTTTTGGGGGATGCTTTTTGCATATCAGGGGCACCAGCCCTCAAAGATAGTACTCCCCTTTTCCTCCTGTACTCCTGCTAGCTAAAACTCATCCGCCCCACATCGCCTCGCCGATTCCCTCCCTAAGCTGGCCAAACCCTGATCAATACCCCAAACTTACGTCAGCCCAGGATCCATTGGGCTTTCTTCATGGGGCTGGTTGCAGTCCCAGCAGTGCCAACGACTGACCTCTTGGCATTGCCAAGACTGCTGAAGCAGCTGGCCATTGTAGCTGTTGGGCAGGATTATACAGAAGGGGTCAGCCTACAGGCGACTTTCCTTCCGGAGAAACGAGCCGCCCACCCCCCTCCTTGCCACCAATTCCACAACCGCACCCCCCACCCCCCACCCCCACCCCACCCCCACCCATCAATGCAGCCTTTGGTTTAATGTCTTATCCAAAATCAGCTCCTCGGAGAGTGTAGCACTCCTCACAGCACTGCACTGAAGAATCAGCCCCAAGGAATGGGCTTAAAGCTACAACCTTGTGGGTAGAATTTTACGGCGATAGGATTCTACGGTCATGCCAAAGTCAAATGGATTTTTGAACGGCTCACCACATTTTATGGCCCCGCTCCTAGTGCGATGGTGGCTGTAACATTCCTCCCTGTGTCTTAGATGTGAGAGCATTTACCAGTTGAGCTACAGCTTAACAGCAAGATGCATTCCTACAACACTCCTTATGCATAAGAAAACCTTTGAAACATTTAAACTAGGAGGAAGAATGTGGTAAGCATGTGGAAGAAATGGGAAGAAAATGGACGGACTGGACGTGACATATTCTTCAAGTTTTCGTGAATGCAGGAAAAAGGGATTGAAAACAAAGGGAACCAGAGTTCCCGAGAAGAGATTTACAGATCAGGGGAGCACATGTAGTATTGAATTTCTACATTGATTTCTCTTCTGTTCCTACTTCAAAAAAGTGAAATTTAATTGTTTTGACTTACTAATTCAGAATGAGCTGCCAAAACTGATAAATAGGACCTGTGTGGATAAAAATAGACTGAGGGACATGTTATTCATACTCTGATTAATGCATTTATATTCACTTCCCGGCTGCACTATTTAAAACGAGTATTAATCTCTCCATTTTAAATGGCTTAATGATCATGTTAAGATGGTGGAGTTTGAAAGCTAATGTGAATATGTTACCAGCAAAATGAAAATAAATTTAAATCACCTTACATGGAATCACAACTTATCTATAGCACGAAAAGAGTCCATTGAAGTCTATGCCACTGTTTATGTTCCACACGAGCTCTCTCTCACTCTACTTCATTTCACCCTATCAGCGTAAATTTCTACTAATTTCTCCACTTTTTTTCTAGTTTCCCCTTAAGTGCATCCATGCTCTTAGCTTTAACAACTCTATATGGTGGCCAGTTCCACATGCTAATTACTCTCTGGCTAAAGAAATTTCTCCTGAATTCCCTATCCGATTAATTCAAGACTGTTTTATATGCATGGCCCTGGTTTTGGACTCCCCACAAGACAGAAAGACTTGTATTTGTGTAATGCCTTTCATGACAACAGACTGTCCCAATTCGCTTAATAGCCAATGGAGTATTTTTGACATGTAGTCACTATGGTGGCACAATGGTAGTATCTATACCTCTAAGCTAGAAGCTCTGGGTTAGAGTCCCACTTCAGGACTTGATGGTCACAAGCGGTATGGCCAAAACTTGGCCAAATAGACTGATTATCAGCCTGTACATCATTCCAGTATGCCTGGTGGCAGGCAGTAAGAGTGGGAGAGTCTGCAGAAGACAATAGAAAATCACTGCAGTACCTTGCCAAGCATAATAATGGACCACCACATGGAAGTGCATAGCTCCTGCAACAGAGGTCACTAGAATAATCTAGAAAAGACAGCAGCCAGTTTGCACACAGCAAGCTCCCACAAACAGCAATGAAACAGTGACCAGGTATTCTGTGATTTGTTTTTGTGATACCGTATTTATTGGGGGGTAATTATTGGACTGGACTATTGAGATAACACCCCTGCTCTTATGAACATTGAACATATGCACAAGGAGCAGGAGTAGGCCATTCGGTCCCTCGAGCCTGCTCTGCCATTTAATAAAATCATGGCTGATCTGATAGTCTTCAAGATAGTTCAAAATAGTTCACCAGAGAGAGCAGACATTGCCTTCCTTTAATGTTGCGTCCAAAAGGCAGTATTCCAACAGTGCAGCACACCACCAAAATTGCACTGGGGTATCAGCCTAGCTTTGTGCGCAGCAGTCTCAGGAGTGAGATTTGAACCAACAATCTTTGGACTTATAATGAGACCAGCTGAACCACAGTGGGCATTCTCGATACTGAACCCCCTCCCAATCCTTAAGACCTCTGTCAGGTTATCCAACAATCTCCTTTTCAGATCCAACAGATTGTTTTTTTCATTTGAATAGAGTGAATGTCACATGTGCCATATCGTTTGAATATTATTCACCCTAAGGATTTGAGTGCGTTTTAAGACATGTAACATGAATCACAATGTGATTTCCAAGTCAATGCTCAAATTTATCTTACCTTTTTAATAGTGGTGAGACTGAATGTGCTTTCACCTTTGAGAAACTGATGAATGATGGCTTTCCTGCAGTCCTCACATTCAAACTGCAAAAGAACACAACATATGACTCATAGAAGGACTATTATCCTCACTCAGTTGTAAACAAAATAACGACTTGCATCTACATTGTGACCTACTGCATCTTAGAGGGTCTGAAAGCTGTTCCTTGGATTCCTTTGAAGTGTAATAACTATTCATATTTAAGCAAGCATAGGAAACATTTTGTACAAAGTATGAAATAGGATAAGTTAATCATTTTGTTCATGTGGTGTTGTTTTAGAGATATTAGCAAGGAGGCTTTAACACCCCCCCCCAACTCCATTCAAAAACTGTGTCAGTAATGCACTGACATGTTAACCTCATTAAAGAGCTAAAGTACTGAAATGGGGCTGGAGGCTTCAACTGTTTCAAACTGACGCTATACCGGCTGCGATCAGGATATTTTACATCCCGACATTTAAACTTGCAAATAGAACTCACAAAGAATTACATGCAAAGAGCTAACAAATTAAAGTTCTCATTATCCCTCCATGGCCTTGTCCCTCCCTTTCTCTGTAATCTCCTCCAGTCCAGCAACCCTTAAAGTCTCAGTGCTTCTCCCATTCTGGCCAATTTTGTGCATCGCCAATTTTTACTTCTTGGTCCCCAGTGGCCATACCCCAGCTGCCTGGGGCTCCCTAATCCTCTCCACCTCTCCTCCTTTAAGACGCTAACCTACCTCAACTCCTGAGCCCTTGTCCTGTTATGTGGCTCAGTGCCAAATGTTGTTGCTAATGCTCCCTTGAAGTGCCTAGAGATGTTTTACTACGTTAAAGGTGCTTCATAAATTCAAATTGCTGCTGTAGTTCCTGTACTGCTTTTATGGGCCAAGTGCTGGTAAATGGGGTTAGGTAGGTAGGTCAGGTGTTTCTCACGTGTCGGTGCAGACTCGATGGGCCAAAAGGCCTCTCTGCTCTGTGTGATTCTGTGATTCTGTGAAAGCTGCGATTGTTGCTTTTGAATGGCTATTCATGCACAATCTTTGTACATGGTGTCTGTGTTGCCATTCATGCTTTGAATTCCAGCACACAGCAGAAAATGGTGAAGCCAGAGCAACATTAGCAGGCCGCAGGACTACTTCCAATAAAGACTCACCCGCAGTCCAGACACACCATATCCTCAGTGTTTCCTCGTATCGGACCTAGCCATGTTGTAGCCTGGTTATGGAGTGATCCTGCATGAGTTATTTGGTGGATTAGGTGCCAGACCAGTTGAGTAGATTAAATTTCCAACTTTTTAATCCTAACTTCCAAATCTCTCCATGGGCCTCGCCCGCCCTACATGGTTCTCACCTGGCCTGAGTAGGAATTCGGGCAAGAAAAGATGGCCTGGATTTTGAGGTGGGAAACTAGCAGCGGAGTGGCAATCGGACTCTGACTGTCACTCTGCGGAAGCACAGGCCCAATAACTCACTGATAATCTTTATATAACTGGTAGCCATAAGCTCAATGCTCCGACACCTCACCTTTAACTGCTGCTGTTCACCTTCTCCTACATTACAACAGTGACGACACTTCAAAAGCCCTTCATTGACTGTCAAGTGCTTTGAGAACTCCAGTGGTCATGAAAGTCTCTCTTTTTCTGTAACTACAGCCTGAACGAGTCGTGATCAGGCTTCCCGTGAGGTCATACCACTCTTAACAGGTTCGAAGTCTCTATCTCCTTTTAATTGGTCGGTACACGCTGGCTTGAACCGGACCACGGGTGACATTTTCCAGTCCCCCCCGCGGCGGGTTTAGTGGCGGGTGGGGGTGGGGGACCAATGCGGTGGGAGCTCCAAATCGGCTTCTCGCCGGCGTAAAATGGCAGGGGGATCTTCTGCTCCGGGTTTCCATGGCTCGGGGCGCAATTCCCGCCGGAGTCCAGCGCCAAACCAGCTTGCGTCCCGCTAACGGGATGCAGATGAAAAGGCCCGACCGGGAATCGCCCTCCCCCGAGCTCGACCGTCCACGCCGGGCTGTGCAAAATCACGGCATTCCCGAACACCAACGCGGTGTGCAAAAGCCGGCACTTAGCTTGAGCAGGCCTGAGGCATCCCACGGGGGTGAGGACAAGATGGAGGCCTCCATGCGCACCGGACCCCGGAACGCCGCGTGCAACACGGGGTAGGGCGAAGCACCAACCGTGCGGATCTTTTCCACGCAGGCAGCGTCCACGAGGTTCCCGGCGCAGCCGCTTCTCCCTGGGCTCGGATCAACACGCTGCGGGCAGGAGGCTGCCCGGAGGTACTGCCAGGCGGCGAGGGTCGGGTGGGGGTGTGGGAGAGGGGGAGGGAAAGATGAGGAGGGGAGGTTGGGTGGGTTGCCATGCGGGGGAGGTTGGGGGTGTCCTAAGGGAAAGAGAGATTCAGCGGGGGGGTTTGCAATGGGTGAGTTGACATAGAGTGGGAGGGTGCAAAGGCTCGTGTGGGGTGGATTGCGAGGGGTGCTTGTGCAGGTGTGAAGGGGCAATGGGGGGGGCTTGTGAAAAGAGGTAGATGGGGTCTATTGAAGGGAAAGAGGTTCAGAGGGAGGGGTGAAGGGAGTCAATCGAGGATTCTTGTGGGGCAAACTGAGGGAACCGGCGGTAACAGGTGATGGTGATGGTTAGAGGGGGCAGTGGGAGCCAGTAGGGTAAGAGGGTGAGGTTGGGATGATATTGGGTGAAGCGGTGCCAAGGGTTGTTGGTGGAAATGCGAAAAGTGACTCAGATTCTGGGGATCAGTAGGTAGGAGGAAGGCATGTCTGGCATTCCGGGGGGGTAGGGTTTTTGGGAGGGAAGGAGACCTCTACATTCACTTGGCCGGGATGGGAGGTGATGGGGCAGGGCTGAAGGGTGGCGGTGTCGAGGTCAAAAGTGATTCCTGGTGGGGTGGGGGGGAGGTCACTGATTATGGGAGAGAGGGTGTGGGTGATGGGAGGAGGCAAAAGGTATTAGACTGCACTTCAAATGCTACTACCACCATGGCTGGTCACAACTATGCAGAACCTCATGGTGGAGATCTCACGACACTGCATAGGGGTTGTGTCACCAGAGGTGGATGGAGATGCAGGTCAGCTCAGCTGGACAACTGAAGGGGAACCCCAGCATGTAGTATTTCCAATGCTAGGGCACTGGGAGAGAGGAGAGTGTGAAGGGCAGAGGCTCAGCGAGTGTGGGAGGTTTCTTGCACACGGCTCGCAAGAGACCTGGAAAAGACCTTTGCCTCCCTGCACACGCATGATCCCAGGGGGTGTGGTGTGTCCCTCGGAAGACGATGGGGGTGGGGGCTGGGGGAGGTTGCACAAAAGCTTAAGGACGAACATCAATGAGCCACACCGGGCGGCATTAAAATGCACGTGAACTACCTTTACATAAGTTTGATAGGTGTGACAATTACAGTGCAGCCGTGCAACCACTTGTGAATTCAGAACGTCCTAACTTTCTTTCGCTACCGCTTCTTCGAGGTGCTGCCCTGACATCCGCAGCAGGGGTGGAGGCAGCCTGCTGATGGGTTGGCCCTGTTGTCATGGATGCATTTGGTGGCCGTTCTCCGGAGGTCCAAAGGCTGGAGGGGCCCCAGCTGACTTTGGCTGTCCTGCTCTGGGGCAGCTGCTCCCTCCGCGGTGACAGAGGACGAAGCTGAAGGGGTCACAAGCATAGGGGGTTCGGAGGCGCCGGACACTATCAGGGAGTCCTGGGTGGAGGCCCCACATGTGTCCAGCTGCTGCTGCTCCTCACTTTGGGCAGCCATAGGTCCCTGCCTGACTCCTTGCGGGGAAGGGGCACCTCAAGGAAGGTCAAGGTGCCCCATCCCCCTCTCATGGCCCCACTCCAGAAGCTCACAGATGGCTACAGAGATGGAGTGCATGTCTGTGCGCATCTCCAGCAGAACCTGTTGGACCAGATTCTCCATGGAGTCCATCACTCTTGCCATGGAGACCTACACGCATGAAGAGGTTGACACCACTTTGTCAGCCAGCAGGTGGATGGACTCCTCTGCCTCAGAAGTCACCCTGTCGAGGGCCTCTGCCATCTCTGCCTGATCTCCCCCCATCTCTTGCTGCCTCTCCAGCATCCCTTGGCAGAGGAGAAACCCCCACTACCAACAAGGTGGGGTTACCATTGACCAGAAACTGAACTGGACTAGCCATGTAAATATTATGGCTGCAAGAGCAGGTCAGAGGCTAGGAATCCTGCGACGAGTAACTCACCTCCTGACTCCCCAAAGCCTGTCCACCGTCTACAAGGCACAAGTCAGGAGTGTGATGGAATACTCCCCACTTGCCTGGATGAGTGCAGCTCCCACAACACTCAAGAAACTTGACACCACCCAGGACAAAGCAGCCCACTTGATTGGCACCACATCCACAAACGTTCACTCCCTCCACCACCGACGCACAGCAGCAGCAGTGTGTACCATCTACAAGATGCACTGCAGGAACTCACCAAGGCTCCATAGACAGCGCCTGTCAAACTCACGACCACTACCACCTAGAAGGACATGGGCAGCAAATAGATGGGAACACCACCACCTGGAAGATCCCCTCCAAGTCACTCACCATCCTGACTTGGGAATATACGACCGTTCCTTCACTGTTGCTGGGTCAAAAATCCTGGAACTCCCTCACTAACAGCCCTGTGGGTGTATCTGCATCACATGGACTGCAGCAGTTCAAGAAGGCAGCTCACCACCACCTTCTCAATGGCAACTAGGGATGAGAAATAAATGCTGGCCCAGCCAGCGAAGCCCACATCCCATGAACAAATAAAAATCAAAACACATAATTCTCCACATAGTTTTCCATCTGTTAAGTTTTTGCCCACTCACTTAGCCTCTCCAAATCCTCTTGAAACATCTTTGCATCCTCCTCACAGCTCACACTTTCACCAATTTTTGAGTCATCTGCAAACTTGGAAATATTACAATTAATCACGACATCCAAATCATTGGTATAGATTGTGAATAGCTGGGGCTCAAGTGCTGATCTTTGTGGAACCCAAAAAGTCACAGCCTACCAACCTGAAAATGATCCATTCATTCCCACTGTGTGTTTTCTGTAAGCTAACCAGTTCTCAATCCATGCCAGTGTATTCCTCCAAACCCCATGTGCTCTAATTTGTTTATTAACCTCTTGAGTGGGACCTTATCAAAAGCATTCTGAAAATCTAAATATCCACCAGTTCCTCTTTATCTATTCTGCTAGTTGCATCCTCAAGAAACTCCAAAATGTTTGTCAAACATGATTTCCCTTTCCTAAATTCATATTGACTCTGCACAATCAAACCATTGTTTTCTTTCATTGTTATCACATCCTTTATTATAGTTTCGAGCATTTTCCCTACAACTAATATTAGGCCAACTGATCTGTAGTTCCCCATTTTCCCTTTCCCTCCTTTCTTAAATAGTGGGGTTACATTTGCCACCTTCCAAATGCAGGAACCATTCCAGTGTCTATGGAATTTGAAGGATGACCACCAGTGCATCTACTATTTCTACAGCTACCTCTTTCAACACTCTGGCATGTAGAGTCCAGGATTGGACTTTAAGTCCCATCAATTTCACTAGTACATTTTTATTAATATTAATATCTTGCAGTCCCTCGTTTACACTAGCCCCTTGATTCTCCATTATTTCTTGGAGGTTTTTAGTACTTTCCCCCGTGAAGTCAGATACAAAGTGTTAGTTTACTTTCTCTGCCAATGCCTTATTCCCTATTATAAATTCTCCTGACTCTGCTTGTAATGGACCCACATTTGGTTGAATTAATCTTTTCCTTTTTAACATAACTATTGAAACTTATACAGTCCATATTTTTGTTTCTCACTAGTTTACTCTCATATTCTATTTTCTCCTTTCTTAATCTTTTTCTTGATCTTCCTTTGCAGAATTCTAAAATGCTCCCAATCCTCAGACTTGCCATTTTTGTTGGCAACTTCATACATCCCTTCCTTTGATCTAATGCTTGATTTCTTTTTTTAGCTTCGGTGGGAACACTTTCCTTGCTGGGATTTTTCTGCATTAAAGGGATGTATTTTTGTTGGAGACCATGCATTAGTTCTTTAAATGTTAGCCATTGCCTTTCCTTCATCATACCTATCAACATACTTTCCTAATTCACCATAGCCAATTTGCTCCTCATACCTTCATAGTTTCTTTTGATTAGATTTAAGACCCTAGTTTCTGATTGAGCTACATCACTTTCCAATTTAATGTGAAATTCTATCATATTATGGGAAAATATGTCAGAAACTTCTGACATGTTGGCCAGCGCCAGCACAGAACAAAAGAAGGTACGCTTTCCTTATACCCCTCCGCACATATGTTCAATAAACTTGGGGTGATCAGCGATTGGTTACTCCCTACATGGTCAGCTCTGTGAGTGATCAAGGAGTGATGTCACCTCTCATTTACGGAGTCCCTATGAACTGTTTCAAAATGCCATTTTTGACTATTATGAGACCCCCCAAGGAAGCTTATCATTTCACATGGTTGATAAGCATCACCCAGTGTTTCAGCGTTCTTGCTCCCCTGATCACAGTGATAACCTATGAGATCAGAAGAGGTTTCAAGATTCTCTTAATGAGGTCCATCCTGTCTTGATAATCATGGATATTGGTACCATTGAAATGTTTCCTGACCTCTTATAATTAAAGGATTTTGGTCTTTGCATTTCATATATCCTGCCTTAGGAATGCAGCAGACACAGGACACAAGACATTTCATACTGAATTCTGTTTAAGTGCTTGTTTGCATGGATGAATTGGCCATTATTATTTTCCACTCACTTGGTGTTTCCACCAAGGTCAAGCCAGCAAATTCAACAGTGGCCAATTTGACTCAATATATTATGCCTTATATATAACATCATAGCATAACAGGCATAAATAATTATAGTCATAATATGCAGCTGAAAATTAATCAGTTGCTATATCATTTCAGGCTTTTCTGTCCACTTTACAGATCCTAGTTTTTCTCTATTGTTCCCTGTCTCGTCTCTCCTCTTGACCCCGTTCCCCTGTTTCACTCTCTCCCCTCGCCTCCATTCCCCAGTCTGTCTCTTTCTGAGCCCTCATTCTCGAGTTTCACCCTCTCCCTGAACCCTATTCCCCAGTCACCTCTCAACCATGACCTGATCACCCAGTCTCTTTCTCTCTCTCTCTCTCTCTCCACGCATCCCCATTGCCCAGTCTCCCACTCTCTCGCCTCAATTCTATTCCTGTCTCACTCTCCCATCGACTCCATTCCTGTGCCTTACTCTATCCCTCAACCCTGTTTCTGAGTGTCTCTCTCTCTCCCAATCCCCCTTTCCCCAATCTCACTCTTTCTCATCTCAATATCTCTCCTCAATGCTATTTCCCAGTCACCCTCCCTCCCCTAGCCTCCATCCCTGTTCACACTCTCTCCCGGGCCACATTTCCCTGTCTCACTAGATTAGGCTGCTAAATCAGGAAACACATTTTCACAGTAAGGTGTAGTAGATATCTGGAACTCTCTCCCCCAAAAGTTTGTGGGTTCTGAGAAAATTGAACCTTTCACGACTGAGATAGATTTTCCTTGGGTAAAGGCATCAGGATATATGGAACAAAGGCTAGAAAATTGAGTTGAGGACCAGGTCATACATGATTTAAATAAATGGTAGAACTGGCTGATCAGGTCCCTGTTTCTACGATTGCCAAGGATTCTGTTCCTCCTCTGGCCCTTAGAAGCCCCACATTTGGGGACATTTTGCAAAACAGCAAATAGGGAGTCTTTGATTTTTTGGATCTGCTATATTGAGCCTGAGAGTGCTTTGAACCCAACTCTTGGGCAGAGGTGGAATAGTTTCTTGCACGTGCATATTTTAGCACAAGAAGATTATGAAGTGAGTTTCCCACACTGTATAGCTTTGAACCGCTTAATAGCAGAAGTTAACATCAATAGTGATGCAAAATAGGTGGTAGCAGATTGATCATGCATCTTTCCACTGACCTTGCATGTTCCAGGGGCCATTTTGGTGATGCAGTGGAAAACTGGGCTCAGAGGATAAGTAACCAAGTACAAGTTATTTTTATTCTTTCAGAGAAAGATGTAATTTGTGGATGACCCCTCAATAGTCAGCAACTTCAGGTCGCAACTGGATGTCATTCTTGTCTTGTTGACCACTCTGCTTGATGCGAATTGTGTGAACTCAAACGATTGGAATGCTGGAAATAAGTCACCAGGCAGGTCTCAGCTGGGTGTGCCCTTTTCCATCAGAAGTGTGTGAAATGGCAGTGGCCACAAGAATCAGCCCCACACAGAGTCTGCAGCTTCAGAACGCCTTGAAGCTCATGACGATCCAACAGTGCTTGTGGAAGCGGGAGAAGAAAGGGTTTGCTGGTGCTCCTTAAAACACCTCTGAGTGGACCTTGTGGTGAGTTAGTGGGGATGTTGAATGTTCAATATGTGCTACACATGGAAATGAAGAGTGATGAGAGAATGTGGAAAGCAGGCATAGGATTTGGAAAGAGCTCTGTGAAAAGTGTGCTCAGGGATTGCAAAGTGAGTCTTACATAATTGATTAGCTTTGAATTTAACCAATCAGAAAAGATTAAAGGCTGATGTCTTCCAAAGATGCACTCACATTTCAATAGCGGAATTGATACAAAGCAGTTTTGGTTTTTGGCTTTAGTTTACACTGATTGGATAATTCCATGGGCCCAAATGGTGGTCTTTGTGTATGGGAATCTCAGACCAGAGAGTTCGGGTTATCGTGTTGTAACACTATCTCTAACGCCTAGTTCCTATGAGCGTCTATTCTGCAGTAGGCTCATGCTTTCTGTTTGGAGATAGTGTCATTCCACTCACTCCATACTGAAGCTGGCACTTGACACCTGCTTTGCACTGCACAATTTCTGCATGGATGGAGGAGCTCTTTCAAAGAGCAGGCACAGGCATGATGAAGCTACTCCTGTGCTGCATCATTGGTGAACATATAGGGCCCCTACCACTACATGAGTAGAGATCAGCTAAATCTGTAGCAACATTCCATTGCATGGAGTAAGTATGTCCTGAATCGTGTGATACTCTTAGCAGGTATCAGACCCTGTATCAGGGAAGCTTTAGACCGGACACGTGCCAGATTTGGGGATTATACAGGTTTTGGGTCTTAGGCCTAGCATATACTTATAATATATAAAATAAAGTATGAAATTAAGAATAAAAAGGTTTCATTCAAATTGCTACCCAGGGTGCTATCTTTGAATGTAGCAGGTTTTTGGGTTGTTCGGGGTTTTGGGATGCTGGATAAGGGGACTGGTACCTATACTGGGAAAAAAAATCAAATAATAACTACCTTGTGGTTTAAGAATTTAGCATTGGGGTTGCCTTGGGCTAAGGAAACAGGCTGTGTCATCTAGTGGATTATGGATATATGAAATAGGAGCAGAAGTAGGCTATTCGGCCCCTCTAGCCTGCTCCACCGTTCAGAAGGATCATGGCTGAACTGTTTGTGTTTCGAATTCCACATTCTCATCTACCTCCACTAACATTGGATACCCTTATCCAACAAGAATCTATCTTCCTCCGCCTTAAAAATATTCAATGACCCCACCTCCACCACCATTGGAGGCAGAGAGTTCCAAAGTCACACATCTCTCTGAGAGGAAAAAAATTCTCCCCATTATTATATTATTTTATTATTAGACTCTGCGAGAACCATCAATATTTCAACATCACCTGCAACATTTAATGAACCGGATAATGGTACCAGATACCTGTAAATTATGGATTTTGATGCAATGTATATTTTCATATTTATGCGGCTGTCCTCAAGAGGCGAAATGTGCAATTTTATTGGCTAATTCTGTCATTGTGATTGAGGACAGGTCACCCCAGAAGTACCAACACCCGTCTCGAAATGTCAACTGTTGCTCTGTTGGCAGCACTCACTCTGAGCTAACTCAAGAGAACGCAATGCAAGCTGACTCACAGAGTAGGAATGGGGGAGTGCTGCACTGCCAGAGGGTCTGCATTTCAGATGCAATATTAAACAGAACTTTTTGAAAGAGAGCTCTTCCTAGTGTCCTGGCCAATATTTCTCTCTCGGCCATTAAAACAGATTATCTTACCATCATTTTCATTGCTCATTGGAGAAACTTGCCCAATATTGGCTGCCAAGTTTCCTATGCTAGAGCAGCGACTATATTCAAAAGCATTTCATTGACTCTAAAGCTTCTTGATGAGTCCTGTTGTCTGAAAATGTGTTACATATGTTTAATTTCTTTCTTTATTCATCTAACTTCTCACTGGAACAAGTTCTGAAATGATTAAATCAGGTAAGATAGTGGGTGTGACTGGGATCTATGAAAGAAAGATTAATGCCAGAGAGTGGGAATTACAGGCTGAGGGAGAGGTCATACTCTGACATGAGCATGTGAGAAATATCACGTTTCCCCAAAAACTCACAAGCTTAGGAGACATCCAACAGAATTTAAGGTAATTGGCAAAGAGCCAGAGGGGAGGGTTCTTTTGACGCAAGGAGCTGTTATAATTTAGAATGAACTGCCTGAAAGGAGAGTAGAGAAAGATTCAATAATAATTTTCGAAAGTGACTTGGATATATAATTGAAGGACAGAAAATTTACAAGAATACCGGGAAAGAGCAGGTGAGCGGGACTAATTGCTTAGATCGTTCAGAGGGCTAGCATGGGCATGATGGGCTGAATGGCTTCCTCCTCTGCTATGAGGCTGTATGATTTTATCCTCACCCCTGTCAACATGCCGCAATCCGGAGACTGACAGAATCGAATGTCTCTTTGCTTTTGGTGGAGGCCCGCCTGGATTTTTCCCTCTTTTTCTTAAATCCCTCGGCCTGGCCCTTTTTTGTTTCCTCTTCCCCAGTGGTGAGCTTGAATGTTTAGCCTGGGCCTGACGTGTAGCGCAAAGGCTCAATATTTTATCGCAGGCTGTGACTATATGTGGTTTGCATAGGTCAGTAATTCCTCACTGCTTAGAAAACGAGAAGAAAAAGGAGCGCAGCTTGCCAAATTGGAATACAGCCTTGCTTTTATGCTGGTCATGAATACGAGGAATGTGATACCATAGTAAATTCCAATTCTCTAATGAGCTTATTGGGGCAGGGAAAAAAAGGGAGTCGGTTAAGAGCAACAAAGATCGAAGAAGTCCCACGGGTGGTTGGTTGTGTGGAGCCGGTGGGGGGGGGGATTCATGGGGTGGGCCGATGAGGCTGTAGTTTTGGGGTTAAACTCACTGACTCAAGTGTAATGTAGATCAGACTGTAGCATTAATTCGACTGACGTGCAACTGTCGGAGCTGGACTGAGCTGGGCTGTGTATAATCTGACAGCGCCTGTTTGAGAGGGTGATCAGTTGGATCTCCCTGCTGAAGAAGGAAGCTGTGTGTGTTGGAAATGTCTGTTGTACAGTATCCAGTAACCTTGTAGCCAAGGATGAAATGTAGAAACCTGCCAATGAGGGACAGTTGCCTGGTGATATCACACGCTCTCTCCCCTCCAATGAAAATCATTGTTCACCAGTATCTGCCGTGGGCACTTTACTGTGTGACTGTGGAGTGTACTGGACTGGGTTTCTGGATGAAAATATTAATAAGTGCTTCATGTTTTAAAGAAAAATCAAAAAAAAATCTCACTCCAGTGCAGCTGAGCTCATTCACTTTTCTTCAGAATAAATAATGGTAAGAAAGCTTACTTTCTCTTCCCTTTCTATGTTGTGTGTATTGCAAGGGGATAAACCTAATGCTAGGGCATTTGAAGACTCATTTGATTGCAACAGGTAGTAAGTCTGCCGAGTTAGTCAAGGTATAAATGAGCCATTAAGTACCAAACTGTTGCAGCGACTTCAACAGACTGATGTGCTTTTTCCTGTTGCCAGGGAAACCATTCCAGGAAGCCATGAGTGTGTCTTCATTTGCTTTATTCTTCCCTTGCTGTGTTTCTGAGGCTGGTTGGTGCTCTTTCATTGCTAAAGTCAAGGAGCATTCAGTGAGCTAAATGCAGGATTCCCCAGTACGAGCGAATAAAGACTACGGGAGCCCTGGGAGTATCTGGTGATTTCTTCCATCTCCCGTGCATCTGCTAATGAGGTTGAATTACTGTGACGTGGGGCTCCACAGAAAATGATAAGACGAATCCATGCTGGTGTGCCAGACTGTAGACTCAGCCTCATGGTGGGAGTTGTTTTGTCTTTGTTTGGTGCTCATTTTATTTGTGATTTGGTCGCACTCCCTACCCCATGTCAGAGTGACATTACCACATTGCTAACTGTGGAAACTCGAAGCGGCTGCCAGTTTCTTATATTAGAATAGACATCGCACTTCAAAAGTTCTTCTTCGGCTGTAAGGTGCCTGAGGATGTGAAAGACACTGCATAAATGCAAGTCTTTTCTCATGGGCACTTTTCCTGATACTAGCATTTTATTTCACTCACTAACTTTTTGTTGAGGACACAAAGCCTAGGCACTGCAATGTGTAGCCTGAGGGGTCAAGATTTGCTTCAAAAGCGAGGAACAGGATGTGGGAGCTCAGGTCCTCCCACACAGTAGGCTCCTAGTTGCAGTTCTGATCCCCTATACAATTATTCATGTTTGCCCCGGCAGGAATAGGGAAAAGCACTGAGTGATCGAAAGGTTAGGTTAAGGTACAGGTCCTGTTTTTCGCTTGCTGTTTGGGTGTTGGGACGCTATTCATTCTCGGGATGTAGCCTGCCTGGCTGGCCTTTATTGCCCATCCTTATTGGTTCTTGGGAAGATGGGATGGATCTTCCCATTAAACTATTGAAAGTGCTTGTATCGTACAGTGGCAGGTTGATACAACAAGGCTACTTCAGAGGGCAGCTAAGAATCAATCACGTGGGAGTTAATCCAGGATTTTACACACGTTGCAAGAAATTTCCAGCACATGTCAGTAAAAAATGAAAGGGAACCTGGACTGGAGGCCTACAAAGGACAGGAGCTTTCCTTCCTTAGAGAATGTTAATGAACCAGTTGGGGGATTTATGATAGTCCGATATCTAACCAGGTCTTGGCTGTTGCTCTGTCAATACCACTTTTGCCTCTGAGCCAGAAGTCTGTGTGTTCAGGTCCCATTCCAGAGAGTTGAGTGTAAAAGCCGGGGTTGATGCTCCAGTGCAGCACTGAGGGAGTCATAACACAGTCTTTTGATCTCTGACTCTCATTCACCTCACTGAGGGAATGCTGCACTACTGGAGGTACTACCTTTAAGATGAGATGTTAAACTGAGGCCCCATCGGCTCTCACTCCAGCCAATTATTACCTCTCAATCAACATCACATTATCTGGATATTATCACGTTGCTGTTTGTGGAAATTCAAATTGGCTGCCAGCTTCTTATGTTACAGTGTTGCACATCAGATATTCTTCATTGGCTGTAAGCTGCCTGAGGTTGTGAAATGTGCTATATAAATGCAAGTCTTTTCTCCTCATGGTCTTTTTCCCTGATACCAGCATTTTATTTGCAAACCCAATTTGCATTTTCAAAAATGCCATGGTGGGATTTGACCTCCCTCTTTGTGGATTCTCAGTCTAGGTTCTGGATTACTGATCCAGTTACCTACCCTCTCTTTATTACCAGTGCCTTATTTTCTTTCTCACTGGGCAGCAGAGGAGGAGAGGCGCAGTATGGAAAAACATCCTATGTTGAGCAACCCTTGAGCAGACCATAGAGATCCATGGGGCAACAAGGTTACTGAGATGAACGAGAGTCAGAGAACAAAAGACTGTGTTAGGACAATCACCACAGGTCAAAATATAACTGTGACTATTGACACAAGGACTTGGAGGTAGAGGGGGGCACTTGTGGTTTTAATCTACCAACCCCATGACAGAAACCGTAGCAAAGTCAACCAATAAAAGCGAATTAATTTCTCCAGAAAAAAATGCAAGAGAGTGGAGGATAATTGTATAATGTGCATAATATCAAACCTAGTTACTTACAGCAGTGTGAGCTTCAGGCTTGATTGACGGGGATAATCATTGTTATTCTGACTGGAACTTGTGGTGCCAGTCTAGGCAAGCTCTTTCTCTTCTTTTAAGGCACTCATGGGTCTTAAGTTTCTGTCATGGGTCTTCTTGTGAGAACAGGCTAATTCTTGACACGCAGATCTTGGGACAAATGGAGCAGGTAGTGGGATTCCTCCTCTGCCGCTCTATTGCCTTGTTAAGACGTTGTGGCCCTAAGCATGAGGCAGCTGGATAGACAAGTGGCTGCCATTTTGAATGATTAGTGGCAAGCTCCTCCCAGTCATTAATGTCAATGCTACTGCACTTCATGTGGAGCTTTAGAGTGTCTTTGAAGCATTTTCTTTGTCCTCCCCTGGAACGTTGGCCATTTGAGTATTGAGAATACTTGATCTGAATGGGAAGGTGCTTTTTGGTCATCCAGGCACAGTGAATCTGGGGCCATTCTAGATCATAACCACTCACTGCCTAAAAATATATAATCTTCTGCTACCACCCCAGTTCTTTTGCCAATTAACTTAAATCGGTGTCCTCTGGCTACATAGCCACACACCTGTGGAAAAAGCTCCTCTTTGTTCAATCAATCAATGAGAAGTTCTATTAAATTTCCTATTAAACTTCTCTGCTCTAAGGAGAACAATCCCAGATCCTCTTGCCGAGAGGTGCAACTGAAGCGTTGCTGAAGCTGACAATTCTATTAAAAGGAGGAGAGAACAGAGGGTTGTAGGGTCTACTCCTGCTCCCATTTCTTATGTTCTAAGGCCCTCATCCCAGGTATCGTTCTTCCGCAGTCTCCCTAAGGCCTCATCAGATGGGTTTCCACATTCTTACGATGAAGCAAGATGGCTGCTTATATTAAGTCTTTTGAATTGGTGAGGAAAAAGAAATCATGATCAAAAGAGAGACTATTTCTTTGTCATTTGCAAAATTATTGAAATCAAATGCCCGAATACTAGATTAGGACACTGACTCCAGTTCTTCATCAGGGAGCAGCACTCAGGCCAGAATCTTCTGGTCAGCGTGCGGGGGGTGGGCCCCACAGGCTGATGGGTAAAAGGATGCGCGGTGAGGTCAGGGAGGTGACCATGCGTCATTCCGATCTTCAGTTTGGCGGGCGCGGGCACGGGAGTCGGCTGTGCGCCCGCCGAACTGTCAAAGGCCTGTTAAGGCCATTTATCACCCAATTCAACTGATTGTCTGGGCTGCCCGTCCAACCTTAAGGTCGGCGTTGGCGGTGGGGAGGTGGTGTTGGGGGGGCAGGTGAAGAGCCCAGGAGGCCTTCGCATTTCTCATGAAACCTCATCCACAGGCGGGATGAGGTTTCGTGAAGGGTTTGTAAATTAAACAAAATATTTTATTACAATACAGCAACACGTCCCAGCTCATGTGACAGTGTCACATGAGGGAACATATCTGAGTAATTTTCCTTTTTCTTTTTTGCAATGTTTGATTCTTAAATCATCCTCCCTGAGGCAGCTCTGTGCCTCGGGAAAGAGCGCAGGCCCTGACTCTCCCTCCTCCCCCCCCACCCCCCCCCCACCGCCTGCACAGCTAGCGCTCAGTGCTTGTGGGTGCACCTCACGCTGGGCCGGCCTTAATTGGCCCACCCACGCAAAATGGCGGTGCGCAGCTGATTGCGAGCAGAAAATGCTCCCCCTCAGAGTGAGTTGGTGGGGGGTGGGGGAGGGGTGGGGGGGGTGTGGGTGAGGAGGGGCTAGCGGCGGGGGTGGGGGGTATCGGGTATGCACTATTGCCTTGGTTCTCCAATTTGAGCATCTGATTGGAAGCTCAGCCTCAAACCTGAGGAGTACGAATACCTCAATCACAAGAAGTGGCTCCACAGATTCAACAGGCCATAAAAAATCAAACCAAGCACTAGACTTTATTTCTGAAGGGATAGAATTGAAAAGCAGAGAAGTTTTGCTAAACCTGGTTAGATCACACTTAGACTACGGAGAGCAATTCTGATTGCCACATTATACAAAGGATGTAGAGGCCCTGGGGAGGGTACAGAGAAGCTTTACGGGGATGATAACAGAAATGTATGGGTATGCACACCAGGAAAGGACTGACAGGCTGGGTCTCCTCTCTCAATGATGAATAGAAGGCTGAGGGGGTGACCGATTATTAAAGATTTTGATAGTGAGGATACGGAGAGAATATATTCTCTTGTGGGGAAAAGCGTAACTAGAAATATATAAAGCCTGACTGATCCCAATCTCCCTTGTTCAACATTGGATAGTCACCAAGAAATCCATAGAACAAACCTCTTTCTCCAGCTAGTGGTGAGAATGTGGAGCTAATTGCCACAGGGTGAGATGGAAACAAATAATTTGGATGCATTTAAGGGGAAGTTAGACACGGCATATGAGATAAAATGGAATAGAGGGTCATGAAGATAGATTTAGATGAGGAAAGATGGTAGGAGGCTTGAATGGAGCATAAACACTGGACCGACTGGGCTGAATGGCCTGCGCTTCATTTCCTATGTAATCCCATGTAAAGGTTGCTGACAAGATTCAGATATACTTCCATCTCCCAAGGCTGGCTAATTTTGTGTTAACTCATGTGGCTAGAATTAACATTATACTGTTAAATCCATCTGAATATTCACCTTTAGACAACTAAAATAGGCAGAGAATTTGGAAGAAAATTGAGCACATTCATCCTGCTGCCCGTTGGGTGTAATTTTGACTTCATTAGATATTAAAATGGAGAGAAATATATAACAGCTGACTGATCCCAATCTCCCTCGTTTTACACTGTTATCCAAAGTGAAAATTAGCACTCCTTTTCCTTTTACTTCTCTTTTTAATTAATATTACTTTTTTCTGCCCGATATAAAAATAGAAAAAGAGGCTGTGCATTTTCCAGTGCTTTATTTCAGCATTAAGATGGTCCGTAGGTAAAACTTGGTGGTGTTAACTATCGTTTGGAGTTCAGTGACTGCTATGATTTAGACATGTGGGCCAGTTAGCTACAGGCCCCAGATATGCCTGTCTCTTTATGGGGTATGTGGAACATTCTTTGTTCCAGTCCTACTCCGGCCCCCTCCCACAACTCTTTCTCCGGTACATCGATGATTACTTCAGTGCTGCTTCGTGCTCTCGTCTGGACCTGGAAAAGTTTATTAATTTTGCTTCCAATTTCCACCCCTCCATCATTTTCACATGGTCCATCTCTGACACTACCCTTCCCTTCCTTGACCTTTCTGTCTCAATTTCTGGTGATAGACTGTCTACCAATATCCATTACAAGCCTACCGACTCCCACAGCTACCTCGACTACAGCTCTTCACACCCCACTTCCTGTAAGGATTCCATCCCATTCTCTCAGTTCCTTCCCCTCCATCGCATCTGTTCTGATGATGCCACTTTCAAAAACAGTTCCTCTGATATGTCTTCCTTCTTCCTTAACCGAGGTTTTCCACCCATGGTAGTTGACAGGGCCCTCAACCGTGTCTGGCCCATCTCCAGCGCATCCGCCCTCACACCTTCTCCTCCTTCCCAGAAACATGATAGGATCCCCTTTGTCCTCACTTATCACCCCACCAGCCACCACATTCAAAGGATCATCCTTCGCCATTTCCACCCATTCCAGCATGATGCCACCACCAAACACATCTTCCCTTCACCACCCCCGGCGGCATTCTGCAGGGATTGTTCCCTCCGGGACACCTTGGTCCACTCCTCCATCACCCCCTACACCTCAACCCCCTCCCACAGCACCTTCTCATGCAACCGCAGAAGATGCAACACCTGCCCCTTCATTTACCCCCTCCTCACCGTCCAAGGGCCCAAACACTCCTTTCAAGTGAAGCAGCATTTCACTTGCATTTCCCTCAATTTAGTCTACTGCAATCGCTGCTCCCAATGAGGTTTCCTCTACATTGGAGAGACCAAACACAGATTGGGTGACCCCTTTGCAGAACACCTTCGGTCTGTCCGCAAGCATTACCCAGACCTCCCTGTCGCTTGCCATTTCAACACTCCACCCTGCTCTCATGCCCACATGTCCATCCTTGGCTTGCTGCATTGTTCCAGTGAAGCTCAACGCAAACTGGAGGAACAACATCTCATCTTCCGATTAGGCACTTTACAGCCTTCTGGACTTAATATTGAGTTCAACAATTTTAGATCATGAACTCTCTCCCCCATCCCCACCCCCTTTCCGATACCCCCCTTTTTTTTTCCAATAATTTATATAGATTTTTCTTTTCCCACCTATTTCTATTATTTTTAAATGTATTGCCATCCATTGTTTTATTCTACCTTTTAGCCTATTTCGATCCCTTCCCCCCACCCCACCCCCACTAGGGCTATCTGTACCTTGCTTGTCCTACTTTCTACCCTTAATTAGCACATTCCTTAGATAATATCACCACCTTCAACACCTCTTTGTCCTTTTGTCTGTGACATCTTTTGGCAATCTCCACCTATCATTGGCCCTCTATCCAGCTCTACCTGTCCCACCCCGCCTTAAACCAGCTTTTATTTCACCTCTCTTCTATTTTTCCTTAGTTCTGTTGAAGAGTCGCACGGACTCGAAACGTTAACTGTATTCCTCTCCGCAGATGCTGCCGGACCTGCTGAGTTTCTCCGGGTATTTTTATTTTTAGCTTCGATCCCTGATCAGCTTCCCCAGAAACGCCTTGAAGCTTTTTTTCTAAAACTGTTTCCCTGATGCCGACTCTGAGTGGCGTTCGGTATTCGAGAAATCTCCTCCGGGTTTTGAGAGGGGACTCTTCTGCAGCAGCATCGGGAAAAAGATCATTTGCGCGTAAGCTGCGTGGTTGGTCCTTTAGTATCGACGGAGGCAGCCAATATTCTTGTTTTCGCAGCGAGCTCCTCCACGATTGGTGAGTGCCATCTTTTAGTTTCTGCTCGGGATTGGGGGCCGTCCACAGACTGGGCCAGGCCACACCAGTCAAGCAAGATTTTCTCAGCTAGTCAGCAATGCGACAGGCCCCATTGTGAAAGGCGTCTTCATGGCTGTGTTCCTCACCAAGTTTACTTACATTGGGCAAGCCACGCCCTCTTAAGTGACATCCGTCTCGCACTGTTTTCCGAGTTGCTTTTCACAGCTGGCACAGGCCTTGCGCTTGGGCTGCTTTTGGGGCCAAGACGCTGGAATCATCTACAACAACAACAACCGCAAAAATAGCGGGAACAGCTCAGCAGGTCTGACAGCCTCTGCGGAGAGGAACACAGTTAACGTTTCGAGTCCGTGTGACTCTTCACCAGTACTAAGGAAATATAGAAGCGAGGTGAAATGTAAGCCGGTTGATGGGGGGCGGGGGGCTGGAATCATTTGCACAACTTGAAGCTGCAATGAGTTAACAAAAAACATTTTCATCAAACTGCTTAGGAGTACCTTAAATTGTTTCAAGCGCTTGAACTGCTTTGATATGCCACCTGTAATACATCTCTCTCCAGCTTAATTTCTAATAACGTCGAAATTACTCCCAGCGTGGG
Source organism: Carcharodon carcharias (assembly GCF_017639515.1). NCBI lineage: Eukaryota > Metazoa > Chordata > Chondrichthyes > Lamniformes > Lamnidae > Carcharodon > Carcharodon carcharias. The sequence continues at coordinate 17,157,172 of NC_054468.1, read as the reverse complement.
AAGCAGGATTTAAAAAAAAAGCTTAATTTTCTTTTAAATTCTCTATCTATTTTAATGAGCTAAGGGTGAGTGTTCAGCTGAATGTATTCACATAATGTTATATCGTCAATGTGCACTCAGCACAGACCTGCAAACAACATAATAAATCAACAGTCCATCAGGTTCTGATGAGAGGAGGAACTGGGCCAGGGCTTTCAGAGACATTTATGTACCCCGATAGCAGGTCTCAATTTAGGAACGTCATCAACGGATGACATGACTGACAGAACACTCCGTGTCTAAGCTACAGATTCACATGTTGTAGCAGGACTTGAAAGCTCCTTCATGCTCGCAAATTAGTGTTTTATTATTGACTGAGCTAATCTGCAGTCAGAGCAGCTTGCGAAGTCCACCGTTTCCTCACAGAAATTATAACACGTTCCCCTTACACCCCTTTCAATACCAAATCCACCACGCCAAAGACCTAAGGCCTTTTTAGGGTAAGGGCCTGTGGAAAATAGGAATCAAGCAACCTTGTGGTCAGCTGACACTCTGAGGTATCTATTTTCTGCCCCTTGGTGGCGAATTGTGGTATTACACCTTGCAGCAGCTTATGGACTTTCGTGAAGTGTTTGAGGTCTGTTACAGCTGGACTAGGCAGCAACCTTGTCTTATTTTTAAAATCCCTGAATAAGAACATAAGAAATAGGAACAGGAGTAGACCATTCAGCCTCTCGAGCCTGCTCCGCCATTCAATAAGATCAAGGCTGATCTTCTTGTGTTTCAATATCCACATTCCCATCTAACCCCGATAACCTTTGATTCCCTTGCCGAACAAGAATCTATCTACCGCTGCCTTAAAAATATTCAATCACCCCACCTCCACCACCTTCTCAGGCAGAGAGTTACAACGTCGCACAACCCTCTGAGAGAAAAAAATTTCTCTTCATCTCTACTCTAAAAGGGGCAGCCCCTCATTTTAAAACAGTGCCCCCAAGTTCTGGACTCACCCACAAGAGAAAACATCCTTTTGACATCGACCTTGTCAAGGCCGTTCAGGATCTTGTATACTTCAATCAAATCACCCCTCACTCTTCTAAACTCCAGTGGAAACAAGCCCAGTCTGTCCAACCTTTCCTCATAAGACAACCCACTCATTCCAGGTATCAATCTAGTAAACCTCCTTTGAACCGCCTCCAATGCATTTACATCCTTCCTTAAATAAGGAGAACAAAACTATGCTTAGTATTTGAGGTGCAATCTCACCAATGCCCTGTATAACTGAAGCATAACATCCTTACTTTCATGCTCAATTCCTCTCATAATAAAGGATAGTATTCCATTAGCCTTCTTAATTATTTGCTGTGCCTGCGTACTAACTTTTTTGTGACTCATGCACTAGGACACCTAGATCCCTCTACAAGAATGCAGATTTATTTTTAAGAGAAAGAAATGACTAACGCTTGCACTTAAAACAAATTTATTCGAAAGCCAATACTCTTTGCAGAGTCACTATGATCTGACCAAAATGATGGAACAGGGTCAAGGGGCTGAATGGCCTACTGCTGGTTTAAGGCTCCAAGATCGGCATTCCTGTGTGTTTGGTGGCGGGTGCTTTTCATGTCTTGGGTTGCAACAGTAATGTTAGGGCAGAGGGGTAGGAGGGGAAGGTGAGTTTTCCTGTCGTTACCTCAACCACCATTAATAGGGCACCTCTGGTGTATTAAACCTGGTAGTTTCTCATCAAAGCAACTAACTCACCCACCACCTCAGCTGAATGTGCGACTAGGACCAAGAAACTAAGATTCAAAAACCATTAGGAGAATGATAAAAACAACAATGATTCTATGAGGCTAACAAGGTTAAGTTATGAGGACAGGTTGCATAGACAAGGCTTCCATGCCTTTGGGTATACAATATTAAGGGGTGATCTGATTGAAGTTGTTCAAGATAATTAAAGGAGTTGAAATGATGGATAGAAACATCTTCTTCTTAAATTCTCTGCCAAAAACCGGGTCCTTGGCAATTGTTTGTCAAACTTTGGCAAAATGCCACTATTTTTTAAAACAGGTAGGGTATGGAGACAGGCTCTGAGTCTACCTTAGCGAGAACAGGGATAAAACCCTGTATCGTTGGTATTCATCTGATTCGTCTGCTTACCATCCAGGCAGCTGAGCTATTAGCATGCCCCCAGGCTGAAACTGTTGCTTTTAAATAATCTCTAAATAAGACCAATGTCATCCAGGGGTGATATCAGGAATCACTTCTTTACACAAAGGGTAGTGGAAATCTGGAACGTTTATGATGTATTACAACCTTTATTAATATTTGAAGTTTAATCACGGTCCAATGTGCCTTCTGTTTAATTCCCCTCAACTTTAGTCAGAGGGAGTTAGACCCAAGGACACTTAACTGCGTTATGAGCCCTGCTCGATCTCCAAATGAAGAATTTGAAATCAACCAGAATTTTACCTTCTCCTTGATAGACTTTGTACAACTATTCCTTAAGCGGGTTGTAATTTCCCAGATATTATAAGGGCCTGGGTGAAACCCCTCAGTAGATGTTCTCTCACCACTAGAGAACTGAAGCCTTTGATACAGAAGTCTAAGTGAGACGATTAAAGTTTCAAGCATAAACACATTTATCCCAATACGAAAGCATGCAATTGTGGTAGTTATACAAAAGGTATAAATCACAAGCTAGATAAATCCCAAAAAGTAAAGATAGCCCGTTCTTATTTCTATAAGGGAATCCTAGGTTTAGACTTTACTTGTTACAGATGTAGCATTTGAAAAGAAAGTAAGGATATCCATCAAATATTAAAGTAATCTTACCGTGATCTCCCAGCAGGTGAGATTCACTCGGTTCAGAACAGCTCTGAAGTCCATCTACGAGAATCGAACAAATCTGAAAATTCGAGTTTGGGTTGAGATATTTATGATGAATTTTGGGGTTATATGATTAATACTTACATGAAGGATATTCACTTGATCAGTAATTGACCACCTCTAATTAGTACCCTATGTCTGGTGAAAGGACTACCTATTATAATGAGTCTACCCATTCAATTTCTAGGAAATATTATTTTGAATTTATTCCTGAAAACTGAGCTTTATGTAACAGTCATGTTGGTCAACATTGCTTAGTCAAGGGACAGTGTCCTGCAAGGTAATGAGACCTGAGGCCTAGCGTTCTTTTATCTGATTGCGATTTTAACTATCAGGAGTAGCATTGAATGTGCTAACGTCATGGTAAGGACGGTAGAATGCCATTTTTTAGGTGTATGTGTTTCTCATCAGTAAATTCACTTTGTTGCGAAGGGTGTTGAGCATACTGCGTTTGCAAGCTAGCTTTCACTCTTGTGAAACTGTGGCCTGAATTTTGCCTTTGGCAGGCGTGGCCGGACAGCAAGCGATGACGTTTCTGCGGGCGAGGGTAAGCGGCCCGAGAGAGCTGGCTGAAGACAGGCAGCTGCCTGGGGGAAGCTGGGGGCATGTAAAAAAGCTGAAATAAAGCTTTTCAAAAGCTGAATGAAAAGGTGCCCACGCATCACAGTCAATCACCAGGAAATAGAGCTGATAAAAATTGATGTCCACAGAAATTTATTTTCATTTTGTTTTATCACGGAAATTTCATCTCGCCCTTGGACGAGGCTTGATGAAAAATACAAAGGCCGATTTGCCGTCCGCCAAGTGTAAGGTTGGACGGACAACAACAACAAAAAAAATCAGAATCAATCGCCTTGTTAATGGGCTTAATCGCCCTCTTAATTGTCGCCGGGCGCACTTCTGGCTTTTGCACACGCCCGCCGTGTGAAATATCGCGCGATTGCACAACGATGTCGGCTCGCTTGCCCGACCATAAGACCGTAAGGCATAGGAGCAGAAATTAGGGCATTCGGCCCATCGAGTCTGCTCCGCCATTCAATCACGGCTGATAGGTTTCTCAACCCCATTCTCCCTCCTTCTCCCCGTAACCTTTGATCCCCTCAACAATCAAGAACCTATCTATCTCAGTCTTAAATACACACAATGACCTGGCCTCCACAGCCTTCTGTGGCAATGAATTCCATAGATTCACCACTCTCTGGCTGAAGAAGTTTCTCCTCATCTCTGTTCTAAAAGGTCTTCCCTTTACTCTGAGGCTGTGCCCTTGGGTCCTAGTCTCTCCTACTAATGGAAACATCTTCCCCACGTCCACTCTATCCAGGCCTTTCAGTATTCTGTAAGTTTCAATCAGATCCCCCCTCATCCTTCTAAACTCCATCGAGTATAGACCCAGAGTCCTCAAACGTTCCTCATATGTTAAGCCTTTCATTCCTGGGATCATTCTCGTGAACCTCTTCTGGACCCTCTCCAGGGCCAGCACATCCTTCCTGAGAGATGGGGCCCAAAATTGCTCACAATATTCTAAATGTGATCTGACCAGAGCCTTATAAAGCCTCAGCAGCACATCCCTGCTTTTATGTTCTAGCCTTCTCAAAATAAATACCTTCCTAACTACCGACTCAACCTGCAAGTTAACCTTAAGAGAATCCTGGACTAGGACTCCCAAGTCCCTTTGCACTCCAGATTTCTGAATTCTCTCCCCATTTAGAAAATAGTCTATGCTTCTATTCTTCCTACCAAAGTGCATAACCTCACACTTCCCCACATTGCATTCCATCTGCCACTTCTTTGCCCATTCTCCTAAAGTTTCAATCAGATCCCCCCTCATCCTTCTAAACTCCATCGAGTATAGATGTCTTCTTGTGCAATTTTATGCCCGATCGGGTCAGGTGCGCGCCCAACCGCGGGATGTAAACTTCTGCCCTACGCTTTACTGTGAGTTTACCCCAAGTAACTCTTAACCTAATATTCCTGCATCGATTCCACGTTATTTGACCTCTGTCTGGAACTCCGTCCCATAAAGGTGGTTTGGAATGGCGGTCAATTGAAAATGTCAAAACTGGGATGGATGGATAGATTCTTATGAGGCAAGGGAGTTAATGATTATGGAACCAAAAGGGGGTAAACGAAGTTGAGAGATACAGATCAGTCACGATCTAATTGAACGACGGAACAGGCTCAAGGGGCCGAATGGCCTCCTCCAGTTCCTACGGGCCAAGAAATGGGGGAAGTCCCATCTAGCTCATTGTCTTTCTCAGTCCTTTGCTTATCTTGGCATTGAGGATTGTTTCGTTATCTGTTAAGGTGGAAGGAAGTATTGGGGCTCATTGGGCAGAATTCTATGGCCCGCTGTCCCACCCGATTGGGTGGAGAATCGTCCGCGATGGCGTTGGGTGAGCGTCTCGACGCTGTCGCTCACTCCCGCGCTATTTCTGTCAGCAGGGCGCACGCGCGAGAATCGACAGAGCGCCCGCCGACAATCCAGGGGCCCACTGAGGTTATTAAGAAGCCAACCAACCCCAAATTTTCCCGCTGCCCGCCCAACATTACACTCGGCGGGCGGGCAAAATCGGGCCAGGCGGCCTTTGCATTTCTCAGGGCACCTCATCCAAGGGCGGGATGAGGTTTCCGACATTAATTGATAAAAAGGATATCTGGGCAGAATTTTTTATCACCTATGTATTTAGGTGGGGTGACACCGACGTCAGGACATTTTTTGTCTGCATTTTTAAATCATTATTTGACGGTTTTGAATTCTTCGGCTTCCTCAGGCAGCTCTCTGCCTTCAGGGAGCTTTCATTACACACTCATCCTGGGCCTGCACTGACTTCAGCGCTCGTCCTCCTCCCACACCCATCCTGGCAGCGCTGAGCCTTTCAGCGCGCCTTTCGCACTGACCATTAGTTGGCCACTGGCTGGCTCTTAGTTGGCCATTGGCCGGCCGTTAGTTGGCCACTGGTTGGCAGTTAGTTGGCCATTGCCTGGCCGTTAGTTGGCCAGTGGCCGGCCGTTAGTTGGCCACTGGTTGGCAGTTAGTTGGCCACTGCCTGGCCATTAGTTGGCCACTGGTTGGCAGTTAGTTGGCCACTGGCTGGCCATTAGTTGGCCACTGCCTGGCTGTTAGTTGGCCAGTGGCCGGCCGTTAGTTGGCCACTGGCTGGCCGTTAGTTGGCCACTGGCTGGCAGTTAGTTGGCCACTGGGCGGCCGTTAGTTTGCCACTGGCTGGCCGTTAGTTGGCCACTGCCTGGCCGTTAGTTGGCCAGTGGCTGGCAGTTAGTTGGCCAGTGGCTGGCCGTGAGTTGGCCAGTGGCTGGCAGTTAGTTGGCCATTGGGCGGCCGTTAGTTTGCCACTGGATGGCCGTTAGTTGGCCACTGCCTGGCCGTTAGTTGGCCAGTGGCTGGCAGTTAGTTGGCCAGTGGCTGGCCGTGAGTTGGCCAGTGGCTGGCCGTTAGTTGGCCACTGGGCAGCCGTTAGTTGGCCACTGCCTGGCCGTTAGTTGGCCACTGGCTGGCAGTTAGTTGGCCAGTGGCCGGCCGTGAGTTGGCCAGTGGCTGGCCGTTAGTTGGCCACTGGGCGGCCGTTAGTTGGCCCAGCCAGCGTGGAATCGCAGTCGGGGGCCGATTGTGGGCAGCGGCCCGTTTCCTGGCTAATCCCAGGTCTGCCCACCGCACCTGCCCGACGACCTCAAAATTCTGGCCTTTGCGTGGAAGGATCAGTTGGCTCTGGCGGTGCGTGAACACTTGTACCTGGTAAAAATGGTGTAAGAATGTCCCTGGTATTCTAGAAGCACGGGCAACTTGATTTTCTGCCTGGTCATTGTCGGATAGAAGTTACTAATGGCTTTCCAGTGCTGTGTTGTGATGTTTGCACATGTTATATTGTACAGTGCCATCAAGAGGCTATTAGCTACATTGCACTAGAATGCATTGAACCTTCTTTAATTTCTTTAATTGGCAGAGTAATTTGTTTATAAGGCAGAGATTCATCACCTTATCTGTTAGTCGAAAACTGAGAAGACAACTGGCATTAGGTAATGGGAGCCAGAGACCTGCTCTGTTGCAGATCGATGTGGAGTCAAATATCTTGCTGATGGAGCAGGAGATCTGTCACGCTACAAATACAAGTAACAAGTCTAGTATTCCACCTACACTCTCAGCAGTTCCTCTCTCCCACTCCACTTTATTCTGCAACGGCTTTCTAGCTCCATTTTATCCATCAATAAGCTCTCAATCCAGTTGATCTACTGCCAGTTTCTCGCTCTACTTTATCCAACCCCCTTTCATTAGCTATGAGGTAGAAGATTGCTTGAACTGTGAGCTGTATTACATGTAGCCACTATTCAAATCATTCTACATGTCCTAACATCTTCTTAACGACCTAAGTTTATCTTGCACCTCAGCACATCTCTGACAAATACAGCATATCCTGGACACCACATCGCAATTTGAGGATGGTTCTCTGTGACTCTCGACTTCACTCAAACGACAAATGGCTCACATTTGGACTTATTGTGAACTGTGAGGAGATAGCGATAGACTTCACGGGGACATAGACAGGCTGGTGGAACAGGCAGGCAGGTGGCAGAAGAAATTTCATGCGGAGAACAGTGAAGTGATATATTTTGACAGGAGGAGAAACTACATAAAATAAAGGATACAATTCTAAAGGAGGTGCAGGAGCAGAGGGACCTGGGGTAGATAGACACAAATTGTTGAAGGGGCCAGGGCAGATTGAGAAAGCCATTAAAGACACATACAGGACCGTGGGCTTATAAATAAAGACATAGAGTACAAAAGTTAAAGGGATTATGGGGCGGACATTTAAAATACACAGATTCATCTTCAACTAGAGTGTTGTGTTCATTTCTGGGCTTTGCACTTCAAGAAGGATGTAAAGGCTTTAGAGAAGGTACAAGCACCATTTACGAGAATGGTTCCAGGGATGAGGAACTTCAACGATGTGGGTAGATTGGAGAAGCCAGGGTTGTTCATCTTCGAGAAGAGAAAGAGAAGAGGAGATTTGATCGATTTGTTCAAAATCATGAGGGTCTAGACAGAATTGAAAAAGAGGAACTGTTCCCATTGGCAGAAGGTTCAAGAACCAGGGGATGCCGATTTAAAGCGATTGGCAAAAAAAAACAATGCTATGAAGAAAACATTTGAAGCAGCGAGTGGTTAGGATTTAGAATGTCCTGCCTGAGGTAGCGACAGATACAATTGAGGCTCTTGAAAGGGAATTGGATAATTATCTGAAGAGGAAAAAAATTGCAGGGCTATGGATAAAGGCAGGGGAGTGAGATTAGCTAAGCTGCTCTTGAAAAGAGCCAGAACAGACTCAGCAGGCTGAATGGCCTCCTTCTGTGTTTGTAGAATCAATCTATGATTGATTCTAAATGATGGCACGTTTCTCACACAGTTTCCCTCCTTCAGGTTAACCCTTTCTCTGCTGCTCTTGTTTTGTATTCTCTCTCAGATGCACGTAGACAGAAAAGCCTCAACCACCTCTAGCTCTTTAGAACATTTTGCAAAATAAATAAGAAGTCCAGAGTTTTGCAATAGCAAAGCTGAGCTATTGCTCACAGATTGAGGATAACCGAACAATGTGTACAGGTACTGCAACAGACCTTCTTTCACCCAAACGTGCTACTCCAGCTGATGCCACCTTCTCTCTATCTCTTCCGCTGCCATCTTATTTCCCCATCTTTGTTTCCTCCATCTCTATCCATTGCCTCCCACCCCCTTTCACTTCCATCTGCGCTACCCCCTTCCACTACAAAAACAGAAATACCTGGAAAAACTCAGCAGGTCTGGCAGCATCGGCGGAGAAGAACAAAGTTGACATTTCGAGTCCTCATGACCCTTCGACAGAACTAAGTAAAAATAGTAGAGGGGTGAAATATAAGATGGTTTAAGGTGTGTGTGGGGGGCGGCGGGGGGGTAGGAGAGAGAAGTGGGGGGTGGGGTGGTTGTAGGGACAAGCAAACAGTGATAGGAGGAGATAACCAAAAGATGTCACAGACAAAAGAACAAAGAGGTGTTGAAGGTGGTGATATTATCTAAAAGAATGTGTTAATTAAGAATGGATAGCAGGACATGCAAGGTACAGATAGCTCAAGTGGGTGTGGGGTGAAATAAGACTAAAAAGGCATAAAAAGTATAGATTTAAAAATATTGGAAATAGGTGGGAAAAGAAAAAATCTATATAAATTATTGGAAAAAACAAAAGGGAGGGGGAAGAAATGGAAAGGGGGTGGGGATGGAGGAGGGAGTTCAAGATCTAAAGTTCTAAAACTATTGTCCTCCCCTTCCTGCCAGCTTATCGTCCCTCCTCCCCCGGCTATCTGATCTCCCTCCGGGGTGCTCCGGCTCCTCCCAGCTCCTGCTACTTCAGTCCAGTATCTAATGCAGCATTCATTTTATTTTATTTATCAGCAAATGGTAACAGAATGAACAAGTCCCCAAAATACTACCCGTCAGCATGAAAACACAGCATGTATGCCGCAAGTAAAAACAGCACAGTAAGTGGCTGGAGGCCACCAGTAACCAGAACAATGAAATACTCAGGCGTGCCTCCAGTTGATGTGATGTGTCAAGTATGTTAGCGTAGCAGGTGGTGCGTAGCGGCCAGTTTGCTGGTCACCTCAGCTTGCAAGCTGTATAACTATTGCAAAAAAGAGAGCCAAGTTCATAAGCCTCTCTTGCCGGCATACAGCCTCTTCATCTGCAAACCCTATGTAGTGCCTCCTTTTGGCGACATATGTAAAATGCATACCTTGTGGACCCTGGCTAAACTACAGGGGACTTGAAGGAGGCTTGGGCTCCCAGATGCATGGCATACGGGCTTGCCAGCGTGTTATTCTACCCTGGTGCCCATGAACCAGACCCCCATCTATGGGTAAATAGCCCCACTGCCTAGTGGGTGTCTATGGAGTGAAGGAGCTGAGGGTGTAAACCTTGAAAATCTGGAATGGAGTCCTGAAGACACTAACCTGTCATCAATCAGGCAGTTTTTCAGCAATTCCAGCAGCAATGCTGGTACCAAACAGTACTGATTTCATCCTTTCCTTTGGCAATGCTGAGAGGGTCCCTGATGTGTGGCAACTTAGGGCCTCCATAGTATTTGCCCAGGCCTGTCCCCTGGAGACGACACTCCAGCTTTGTGGTTTATGTCGTCACAACATGGGAAGAAACCATTACCGTTTATAAGCTCTCATTCGATTGGCGCAGAGCACGGGCACCAGGGGTTACTTTCCACAGTGGGAAAGACCACCGTGTCTCATTGGACATCTACAGCCCTCAATCTGTAAGCTGCTGTCCCACCATGGCCTGCTTGCTTCATTGGGTGCTTGGAGCTGAGAGAGTCATCTCTTGGTGGGGAGGTCGCTAATCTACGCATCAGACAAGGCAAACTCAACAAAGAAGATAACATTCCTTCGCATTGCTAAGCTGGAACATAAGGACTGCACATCCTGGCCTTATTGATGGCCTTCTGCAGGTTGACAATGCATGCAGGACAGCTGTGGCCAACAAAGAACTTACAAGGCCTAATGTGGACATTGCTGCTTTGCAAGGAACTAGGCTCGCTCAAAGTGGATCCCTTAAAGAGAAACATTACACATCCTTCTGGCAGGGGAAAGCTCAAGAGGCAATGCATAAGCTTGAAGTGGGTTTCGCAGTAAACAAACACCCTACTCAGAATGATTGAACCCCCCCCACCACCGTTCCCTCACAGAAGTTTCAGAGAGACTTCTTACCCTTGGCCTGTCAACATGCACCAGTCCAATTAACCTTATGTACATCAGGGACTGTACCTTCCAGGGGACTTCAACACAAGGGTTGTACCGGCTACACAGCTTGGTCAATTTGCATAGGGAACCAGGGAATGGGCAAGATGAATGAAAATAGATGGGGGTTGCTGGAGCTGTGCTGTTACCATAGATTCTGTGTGATGAGCAGCTACTTCCAAACCAAATCATGCCACAATGTGCCCTGGAGACATCAGAGATCATGCCACTGGCACCAGCTAGATCTCATCATCACCAGATGCGCTATCCTCAACAGTGTCCTCGTCACTTGTAGCTATCATGGTGACTGTACCACTTACCACTCCCCAATGTGTAGCATGGTCAGGCTTCAGCCAAGGAAGCTATACCACACCAAGAAGAAACGTCATCCTCAGATCAACACTTGCCATACCACTGACCCAGAAAGGAGCAAGAGTTCCTCAACATCCTCAATCAGGTGCTTTCAGGCAACAATGCTCAAGGCCAGGTTGTAGTGTCAAAGTGGGATCACCTGCACAACACCATCTATAACCCTACATTACTGTATATGGGAAAAGAGATCAGAGAAACGCTGACTGGCTTGAGGCTTATTGGACTGAAATGGAGCCAGTTACTGTGACCAAGTCTCCCAACCTCGGACGCCCCCCTTCTACTCCTCCCCAAAATCCACAAACAGGACAGTCCTGGTAGACCGATCGTGTCAGCCTATTCCTGCCCCATGGAACTCAGTTCTTCCTATCTTGACTCCGTTCTCTCTCCCCTTGTCCAGTCTCTTCCCACCTACACCCCCGATTCCTCAGATGCCCTACGCCATATCAACAATTTCCAGTTGCCTGGCCCTAGCTGCCTCCTCTTCAGCATGGTCGTCCAATCCCTCTACACCTCTATTTCTCACCAGGATGGTCTGAGGGCTCTCTGCTTCTTCCTCGAACAGAGGCCTAATCAATCCCCATCCATCACCACTCTCCTCCGTCTGGCTGAACTTGTTCTCTCACTGAACAATTTCTCCTTTAACTTGTCTCACATCCTCGAATTAAAAGGTGTGGCTTTGGGTACCCACATGGGCCCCAGTTATGCCTGTCTCTTTATGGGGTATGTGGAACATTCCTTGTTCCAGTCCTACTCCGGCCCCCTCCTACAATTCTTTTTTTTGGTACATCGATTCCTGTTTCAGTGCCACTTCATGCTCTCGTCTGGACCTGGAAAAATTGATCAATTTTGCCTCCATCACCTTCACGTGGTCCATCTCCGACACTTATCTTCCCTTCCTTGACCTCTCTGTCTCAATTTCTGGTGATGGACTGTCCACCAATATTCACTACAAGCCTACCGACTCCCACAGCTACCTCGACTACAGCTCCTCATACCCCGCTTCCTGTAAGGACTCCATCCCATTCTCTCAGTTCCTTCGCCTCCGTCGCATCTGGTCTGATGATGCCACTTTCCAAAACTGCACTTTTGACATGTCTTCCTTCTTCCTTAACTGAGGTTTCCCACCCACTGTGGTTGACAGGGCCCTCAACCGTTTCAGGCACATCTCCCATGCCTCTGCCCTGACACCTTCCCCTCCCTCCCAGAACCATGATAAGGTCCCCCTTGTCTTCACTCAGACCTGCTGAGCTTTTACAGCATTTTCTGGTTTTGTTTCAGATTTACAGCATCTGCAGTATTTTGCTTTTATCTGCTTCCAAGTTGTGAGGAACAAAGGGACCTTGGCGTGTGTGTCCATAGATCTCTGAAGGCGGAGGGGCATGTTAGTGGGGTGGTGAAAAAGGCACATGGGACACTTGTCTTTATCAATCGAGGCATAGATTACAAAAGTAGGGAGGTCATGCTGGAGTTGTATAGAACCTTGGTGAGGCCACAGCTGGAGTACTGTGTGCAGTTCTGGTCGCCACATTATAGGAAGGATGTGATTGCACTGGAGGGGGTACAGAGGAGATTCACCAGGATGTTGCCTGGGATGAAACATTTAAGTTATGAATAGACATTGGATAGAGTTGGCTTGTTATCATTGGAGCAGAGAAGACTGAGGGGTGACCTGATCGAGGTGTACAAGATTATGAGGGCATGGACAGGGTGGATAGGGAGCAGCTGTTCCCCTTATTTGAAGGGTCAGTCACGAGGGGACATAAGTTCAAGGTGAGGGGCAGGAGGTTTAGGGAGAATACGAGATAAAACTTTTTTACCCAGAGGGTGGTGACGGTCTGGAATGCACTGCCTGGGAGGGTGGTGGAGGCGGGTTGCCTCATATCCTTTAAAAAGTACCTGGATGAGCACTTGGCACGTCATAACATTCAAGGCTATGGGCCAAGCGCTGGTAAATAGGCTTAGGTAGGTAAGTCAGGTGCTTCTCATGTGTCGCTGCAGACTCGATGGGCCGAAGGACCTCTTCTGCACTGTGTGATTCTGTGATTCTTTTGTGCTAGGTATGAGTCCATCTGGTGGAGTGTTTTCCCCTGATTCCTATTGACCCCAGTGTTTCTCGGGATCCCGATGCCACACCCGGCCAAATGCTACCTTGATGTCGAGGGCAGTCACTCTCGCCTCACCTCTGGAGTTCAGCTCTTTTGTCCATGTTTGAACAAAAGCTGTAATAAGGTCAGGATCTCTGTGACCCTGGCAGATCCCAAACTGAGCATCAGGGAGCAGGTTATTGCTTAGCAAGTGCTGCTTGATAGCACTGTTGATGAACCCATCCAGCATTTTACTGATGATCGAGAGTAGGCTGATAGGGCGGTAATTGGTCAGGTTGGATTTGTCCTGCTTTTAGTGCACAGGACATCCGTAGGAAATTTTCCACATAGCTGGGTAGATGCCAGTGTTGTAGCTGTACTGGAACAGCTTGGCGAGGGGTGTGGCAAGTCCCAGAGCACAAGTCTTCAGTACTATTGCCGGAATATTGCCAGGGCCCATAGCCTTTGCTGTAGCCAGTGCCTTCAGTCATTTCTTGATATCACGTGGAGTGAATCGAATTGGCACCTGTGATGCTGGGGACCTCCGGAGGAGGCCGAGATGGATCATCCACTTGGTACTTCTAGCTGAAGATTGTTGCAAAGGCTTCAGCCTTACCTTTTGCACTGATGTGATGGGCTCCTCCATCATTGAGGGTGCGGATATTTTTAGAGCATCTTCCTCCAGTGAGTCATTTAATTGTCCACCACCATTCACGACTGGATGTGGCAGGACTGCAGAGCTTAGATCTGATGTGTTGGTTGTGGAATTGCTTAGCTCTGTCTATCATTTGCTGCTTATGCTGTTTGGCACACAAGTAACCCTGTGTTGTTTCACTAGGTTGACACCTCATTTTTAAGTATACCAGGTGCTGCTCCTGGCATGCCCTCCTGCACTTTTCATTGGACCTGGACTGATCCCCTGGCTTGTTGGTAATGCCACTTGGGTGGTTGGTGGGTATGCCCGGCCACGAGATTACAGGTTGTGGTTGAGTACATCTGCTGATGGCCCACAGCACCTCACGGTTGCCCAATCTTGAGTTGCTGGATCTGTTCAAAATCTATCCCAATTAGCATTGTGGTGGCACCACACAACACGATGGAGGGTATCCTCAATGTGAAGACAAGTCTTCATCTCCACAAGGACTGTGCAATGGTCACTCCTGCCGATTCTGTCATGGACAGATGCAGTTTGGTGAGGAAGAGGTCAAGTCTGTTTTTCCCTCTTCTTAGTTCCCTCACCACCTGCCGCAGACCAAGACTAGCAGTGATGTCCTTTAGGACTCAGCCAGCTTGGATTGTACAGAGCCAGTCTTGGTGATAGGCATCAAAGTCCTCCACCCAGAGTACATTCTGTGCCCTTGCCACCCTCAGTGCTACTTCCAAGCCGTGTTTAACATGGAGGGGTACTGATTCATCAGCTGAGGGTGAGGTGGTGATGGTGGTGGGGGATGCAGTGGAGACTCTTGCAAACATGGAGAATTCTGATTCTAACCTTCAGGGCATAGCTTTCAAAGAAGCCAGATTTCAGTTGCTTTCAGGCTGAGCAATCCCAATGAGCGAACAATTCAGCGATTCATTTCCTCACCCATACCCTAACACCAGGTCGTCAGTTCTCTTTTTGTTTCAACTAATGACTGCGGAGACAAATTAAGACAATAATCTTTATGCTGCTGGACACATATTTCTTCATGGTATCTTGAAAATCCAACCTCTTTGTTTACCAAATGTTTATCAAACCAACTGGGCCTTTCTGCAGAGAGTGAACAAATATGTATAAGCATTTATTTATGCAGCCACAGTGTGCAAGAAAAAACATTTTATTTAAAACAAAAAAACAATAAAAAACTGACTATCTCCAGGATGATGTCTAATTTATTTTTATACCCTTACATGGCAGTTATCTGCCACCTTTTTATTAAATTTGTTCACAGGATGTGGGTCCTGCTGGCATGGCCAGCATTTATTGCCCATTCTTAGTTCCCCTTGAGAAGGTGGTGCCTTCTTGAACCGCTGTAGCCCTTGTGGTGTACAGTGTGGAGGGAGTTCCAGTGATGATGAAGAAACAGCCATTTTACATCCAAGTCAGGATGGTGTGTGACTTGGAGGTTGTGGTGTTCCCATGGGTCTGCTACCCCCTTCTTCTTGGGGGCAGACATTGTGAGTTTGGATTGATGTCATTGAATCTTGGTGAGTTGGTGCAGTGCACCTTGTAGGTGGTACATACAGCTTCACAATGTTTTGATGGTAGAGAGGGTATGATGGGCATCTGAGCAATGCCATGGATGAGGCAGTAGCTTGTACAATAAGTGCAAAGGCTACAAGAAACAAATATGATATAGTACTGATATCTCATGTAGTTTTGCCTTGTCTCCCTCAAACACGTATCCTAAAAATAGATGTTCTTTTAACAATTAATAGTGATATTAACAAGTAAATGTGACAAAATTCTGCATTGGTTGATGTTAGTTTGCCATATCATTGAGAGTGGTTTGTGTTGACCGAATATGAATAGAAGCAAATGCCACATCTCCACTTTCAGCTCCAAAGTAACACTGCAGATTTTTATGTTGGTATGTTCCCTTTAGTACCAGTACTTTCTCTGGGAAAGTACTATAGCCAACTTTATTGTCCTGTATTGTAACTTGGCTTCTCATTTCAGTCACCTTGTGGGTAAGTGGTGTGGTGTGGAACCATTCTGATCAGATCCAGTCGCCCATCTTGAGCGGACTTAGCTGATCTGAGCCAAGGTGACAGAAGCAGTAACCCCTGTGCTCACTGACTTGAATTGGTGTCTGGTCTGCCAATGTCTTGATTATAGAATTCTCATCCTTGTTCTAAATCGCTCAATGGTCTCACCTTCTTCACTGTAACCTTTTCCAACCCTATAACCCTCCAACATATCTGCACTCTTCCAGTCCTGGTCTCTTGCTTATCCCCAATTTTCATTGTACCACCATGTTATGCCTTCAGCTGCCAAGCTCTGGAATTTGCTTCCTACCCCACTCCTCCCCTCTACCTCTATTTCCTCCCTTAAGACATTCCTCAAAACCTACCTCTTTGACCAAGCTTTTGGTCATCTCCCCTTATATATCCTTATGTGGCTCAGTGTCAGAACTGTTAATTGTATAAATTGAGGTTACGTTTATACAGATGGGGAGGGAGGAACTCATTCGTTACTTGAGCACATATAAATAGATACGTATTGACACTGGTGGTAGGTTGCAGAGTTGGGAGCCATACATTTGTAATGTCAGACTTTGTGAATAAATCTAGAACTGAATAAAGATTGACTTCTGGTCATCTCCTTCATCTTTAGGCAACCACTCTCTGCTGGCATGTTAAACTTATTACAACCAGCTAGTGAAGGAGGTGAGCAGAAGTCAATCTTTACTCAGTTCTAGATTTACCCACAAAGTCAGGCATTACAAAAGTATAGCTCCCAATTCTACAATAATATGTTTGATATTGCTCCCGTGAAGCACCTTGGGATGTTTGGCTATGTTAAAGGTGCTATATAAATACAAGTGGCTATTTGAAGCCACGCAGAATGTCCATTCAACAGCTGTGGAATAATAATGCCAAACAAGTTTCCAACTTCTTTTTCCATTCCACTGAACCCTCCCAATGGGAAAACAAAAAGAGCAAAAGCCAGGAAATAAGAGTACTGGTCCAAACTGGCGTTCCATTTTAAGGTTTATGAGGCCAGTTCGAACCAGTACTCTTATTTCCCGGTTTTTACCATTTTTCCCATTGGGTTGTTGGGAAGTGGATTTGCATGCATGTCATTGCCCGGTTGAATCACCCCCAGGTGTTCGCATTTGGCTTCACAGATGGAGGCCCACTCATCCACGATAGCAAAAGGCTGGTGTTACACACAGATAGCCCATCATCAGCCAGTGTGTTCACTGTTGAATGACTCCTGCGGTGATGATGCAGAAAACAAACCCAAGAAGATGCCCTCTGGTTGGTAGTTCCTACAGTTCACAACAAGGGGGCCTTTACATTCACGGACACAGTGTCTACACATTCTCCAGGCGGGTTGGGTGTGGGAGGTGCAAAAGAGGCAAAGTCTAGGCAAAGTGGGGACCATTACCAGGGATAAGGCCGATCACTGCAAATATCAGCACAGTACACTGAGTAACGCAAAGTGGGCAGAGTTGACACAATTTCTTTATGAACAACTGCACATGTTAACTTGTGATGAGACTTACTGGTGGGAACAACTCCAAGCGCCGAATAACAACAGCATTGTCTAAAGTATAATACTCCATCAATCAAAATAATAGAATATTCAAGCCAATATTAAGTAGAATCTGCAAATTACGTTGATCAGAATGTTTGGCTAGACAAAGCGGATTATTCTTTAAAAAAATAGCCTGGACCTTATCATAGTCTGTAAATGACCCTTGTGTAATATAATTGTGCAAACATTTTACACCAAACTATTTTGACTGCTTTCTTTATGAGATGTTCATTTATTTGAAACTGATGCCTCTGTTAACTAGTGGGCAGATGAATTTGCTATAAATATGTTAAGCGTTTTTCCTATGATGTCATGGGGCCTGACCGCCAGGCATCATTACTTGGAGAAGATAGGCCCAAAATTATTTTTAGCCTTCAATGCAATGATACTTGAAGCTCAGGTTGAAATTGTAAGACCGGGCGCCACTGATCACCTTTTACCTTTGAAGCTTTAAAAGCTTCCTGAGTGACCTAGAAATGTTTTGAAGTTTAGTTAGAAAATAAGAACATAAGAACCAGGAGCAGGAGTAGGCAATTCAGCCCCTTGAGCCTGCCCTGCCATTCATTACGATCATGACTGATCTCATTTTGGCCTCAACTCTAATTTCCCGCCCTCTCCCCATAACCTTTCAACCCATTACTAATTAAAAATCTGTCTATCTCATCCTTAAATTTATTCAGCGTCCCGGCATCCACTGCACTCTGAGGTAGTGAATTCCACAGATTCACAGCCCTTTGAGAAAAGTAATTCCTCCTCGTCTCTGATTTAAATCTACCACCCCTTAGCCTAAAACTAAGGCCTCTCATTCTAGAATGCCCCACAAGGGGAAACATCCACTCCAAGTCTACTTTGTCTATCCCCTTTAGCATCTTATATATCTCAATTAGAAATCCTCTCATCCTTCTGAACTCTAGCGAGTATAGGCCTAAACTGTCCAAGCTCTCCTCATTAGACAAGCCCTGCATCTGTTGGGGCCTAGTTCTACATATACTTTATGTAGGTTGATGCTGAGGTTATCTCCTTGGAGGTGAGAATCTGACAGGTCACCTGTTGTAGTAGCTCACGGGTGAACATCTGCTTCCTTCGGTGCTTTCAGTAAAAAGCATGCAGGCAACATGTTTACAATGTGTAGGTGGCATCAAACGGAGGAACTCTTTACTGCCACACTTACAATGTCCTTGTAACTTAGTAACAAGAGGGAACTTCAGTCCCACAATGCCTGCCTGAATTTGATTCAACTCAGTGCCTCACGTACATCTGCAGGAAGCATAAATTATAATCAGCATGTCATCTTCGCTTGTGCTTTTATACAAAACTCTGAAGTAGTCTCGGCACAAATAATTTAACACGCAATGCTACAAGTTGCAGAGTGCAATGCCCCAGTGGTTTACACTCCTTGCTTTGTTTATGGACAGGATTCATAATGATTTCCTAAGTGTTAAAACATTGATACTTTAACCAACTGTGATTCAGCTTTATGTCCTTCATGACGATTTTAAGATCAAATTGTACTAAATGGTACAATTTTAAAGAGGTTGCAGGAACAGAGGGAAATGAGAGTGGACATATGTAAAGGATGCAGAACAGGTTGAGAACGTTGGGATGGATTTTACAGGGGGGACAGATTACTCACTCCCCCCCCACCCTCAGCACCTCACCCACATGAAATCTGGCTGCTCTGTGGCGGTAATGGGCTGGGGTCAGCTTTAATCGTAAAAGAAAACTTGAGTCTTGTGAGACATGATTCTAACATCTCCTGGACTTGAGGTAAGCCCAAGGGGTTTAGGGCTTGGGAGACCCAAGTGAGCGGGAAGGGACAGGGGAGTGGGGGCTCAGGTTAGAGAGGCTAGGGGGGCGGGGCGGAGGGGCAAACCCAGAAGGAAAAAGACAGTAAAACTTGGGAAATGACTTGTACTGGTCTGAACTGGTCCTGTCTAACTTACAATGAATCTTCAGTTTGGACCAGTACCTGTCATTCCCAAGTTTTAATGTTTTATCCTTCTTGGAAAGGGGTTGGGGGGGATGGGGGGCTTGGTGGGGGGTGGGGGGTGGGGGGGGGGTGCCACTTTGGGGTGGTGTCCCTAATGGGCACGTGATCCCTCCAAAGTAGGCACACCCCCGCATCCTGCCCAACCACAGCCCGCGCTATCAAAGCTGAGGGGCTCTTTGCCCCTGTCCCGCCTTCCCCTGCAGACCAAAAAATTACAGCGCGTGTGGTAAGAGGCCCTTAAGTGGTGGTTAACTGTCCACTTAAGGGCCTCAATTGGCCTAAGGGAGGGTTGGCGAGCTGCCTGATGCCTTACACCACCGGCCTCTGGGGGGGACAGTTCAGGGGTGGGCAGGTAGACAGCGGGCAGGTTTATTTTACCTCAACCGTCCCCGCTCCAGCTTCAAAAACGCCGACTGAGAGCCATAAAATTCACCCCATTATTTATGCTCCACATAATTCTCCTCCAACCCCTCTTCATCCAAACCCCTTACTATATCATTTGACTCCTTTCACCTTCATCTACTTATCTAGCTTCCTCTTAACTGCACCTTTGCTTGGTCAACTACTCACTGTGATAGGAAGTTCCACATTCTAACATTTCTTTGGTTAATGAATCTTCAACAGAATTCCCTGTTGGGTGCATTGGTCACTATCTTATAGTTATGTGCCCTAGTTTGGTCATCCTAACCCCCCACACCCCCAACCCCCACCACTCCAACCCTCAACGACCACCATAACTGGCAGTATTTATTCTACATCTACGCTGTCAAACTCTTTCATAACCTTGAAGACCTCTGTTACGTCATCCTAAGGGTAGGTGGTAGCATAGTGGTATTATCACTCACTGGTATTTAAGGACCCAGGGTAATGTGCTGGGGACTCAGGTTTGAATCCCACCATGGCTGATGGTGAAGTTTGAATTCAGTTAAAAAAAAAAATCAGGAATTGAAAGTTTGATGATGATTATGAAACCATTGCTGATTGTCATAAAACCCATCTGGTTCACTAATGCCCTTTAGGGATGGGAAATCTGCCTGGTCTGGAGTCACCATAGTAATGTGGCTGACTCTTAAATGCCCTCTAAACAGGGGTAATTAGGGATGGATAATAAATGCTGGCCTAGCCAGTGATGCCCACGTGAATGATTAAAAAAAATATCCATCAGCTTTATGTTCTAGTTTTTTCACCCTACCCAACCCCCCACTCCCACACCACCACCACTCTAAACCCCAATGACCACCATAAGTGATGGCTTTTATTCCACATCTTAACCAAAAGAACTCCAACCTGTACAATTTTTTTAGCATGTTTTGGAGATTTTCTTTCTTTCTAAAGCTGTTATAAAGACCCCCTTCATTAAATTGTTTAAAAAGCCTTCTCTGGAACATTAATTTTCCCTTAAGTGACCACAGGAACCTTCTGTTCTGTTACAATTCTAAAGAGGGTGAGCAGGAGCAGAGGGATCCGGGTGCATAGGCACATAAATCATTGGAGGTGGCTGGGCAGGTTGAGAGCATGGTTAATAAAGCATATAGCATCCTAGGCTTTATCAATAGGAGCATAGAGTACAAAAGGAAGGGAGTTACATTAAATTTGTACAAAACACTGGTTCAGCCTCAACTGGAGGATTGCATCCAGTTCTGGGTGCAACACTTTAGGAAGAATGTGAAGGCATAAGAGAGAGTGCAGAAAAGATTCACAAGATTGGTTCCAGGGATGAGGAGCTTCAGTTAGGTAGATAGATTAGAAAAGTTGTGACTGTTTTCCTAGGAGAACAGAAGGTTGAGAGGAGATTAGTTAGGCGTATTCAAGATTATGAGAGATCTGGACAGACTAGATAGGGAGAAACTATTCCCATTGGTGGAAGGGTTGAGAATAAGAGGGCACAGATTTAAGGCAATTGGCAAAAGAAGCAATGGCGACATGAGCAAAAACTTTTTTACGTGAAGAGTG
This sequence comes from Carcharodon carcharias, assembly GCF_017639515.1. Classification (NCBI taxonomy): domain Eukaryota; kingdom Metazoa; phylum Chordata; class Chondrichthyes; order Lamniformes; family Lamnidae; genus Carcharodon; species Carcharodon carcharias. The sequence goes on along the minus strand of NC_054468.1, from coordinate 17,135,877 downwards.
GTTAAGGTCTGGAATGTACTGTCTGAAAGTGTGGTGGAGGCAGGTTCAATCAAGGCATCCAAGAGGGAATTGGATTATTATCTGAAAAGGAAGAATGTAATCGGGAGAAGACGGGAGAGTGGCAAAAGGTGAATTGCTCCTTCAGAGAACTGGCACAGACACGACGGGCTGATTGGCCTTGTTCTGTGCTGTAACCATTCTGTGATTCTGTGATTTTGTTTTCCAGGCTAACCTTCCTGTATATTGAGTCATTGAACCAACAAATATTATAATCTTGTATTAAGTCATTTCATTAGTACATCATGAGTTTGCTTGCAAGTATGAGCAGCAGACAGTACATACTGTACTTCTCCTGGTGCATAATTGCATGGTTAACCTTTCATGCACATAGTTAGTCTACCATAATCATATACCTTGGCTGCAATGTAACTCTGGTATCCTCAAGGGGGAGGAGCTTCAGAGCAGACATTGGCATCCTGACCCACTCACATTGACTAAGATCAACGCTGACACAGAAGACTGGCTAGGTGATTTCTCTACAGCTGGCAATCTTAGTACATTTGGAGAAATGCAGATTGAACAGAGCAAAAAAGCATAAATGTCAGAAGGTTCCTTTCAGCTATTGCATACTGTTCTGTGACAGAAGCTAGTTCAGGCCGCAGATATATATCATGATATTCCATGTGCAGTCATTATAAAATTCAGAATGCTTTCTGATTAAGGTAAATTATATCTTCACTCGGGTATTAACTTACAAATGATCAATTGTGACTTCAGCCTGTTACAACCTTCCAAAGAAGGGTTGATCTGTAACTGGTTCTAAAATCTTGGTTAATTAACGAAGACAGAGGATTGTCATAATTCTTTGCTGAAGATGAATCTGACTGTGTTTACAGTGCTACTGATAATGTAGGGCATTCTATTGAGTTAATTGTTGTTATGTTAACTATCTTCCTTCTTAAAGAGCGAGCTATCATAATCATCTGTCAAAACCAATAATTGCCATTTAGTTCCTTTCCTGTGAATCATTTTACGAGTCAGCTGGGATTCAATGAGCAGTGCTCCCACCTCTGAGTCAGAAGGTTGTCGGTTCAAGTCCCACTCCAGCGATGTGAGTGCACAATCTAGATTGGCAGCGTGGTGCAGTACTGGAGGGATGTTGTACTGTTTGGAGAGGCTGCCTTTCAGATGAGATATTAAACACAATGCCTTGTCCATCCTCTCAGGTAAAAAATCCCATGGCATTATGTTTGAAGAAAGGCATAGAAGTTCTATACCACCTCTGCACACTCCCCACCCAGCCATCCACTGTCCTGGCCAATATTAATCCCCCAACTCTGATGGCTAAATAGATAATCTGTTTGCTTCTTGCTTTGTGAAATCTCATAATGTAAAACGTGGCTGCAGTGTTCCTACTACAACAGTGACTGCACTTCAAAAAACCTTTAACTGGTTGTAAAGCATTTTGGGGCATCTGAGGTTGTGCTTATTAACGCAAAAATAAAATATTATAAATGCTGGAAATATGAAATATAAAGAAAAAATGTTGTAAATACTTGGTGGGTTTGGCAGCAGTAGTGGACCAAGAAACAGGGTCAACGTGTCAGTCTAGATTGTGCACTCAAGTCTCTGGAGTGGGACTTGAAGATGCAATCTTCTGACTCAAAGGTGGGAGCACTGCTCATTCAGCTCCATCTAATATGTAAAATAACTCACAGGAAAGAAAGTAAATGGTCAAATACCAGAGCTGGGAAAAAAAAAATAGTTAGAAATGTAGCACTATTTAAGCAAGTGCAGAGGTAGGAAAGGGGGTAGGGAAAGAAAGAGTAAAAGGTCTGAGATACAAGGTGGATGGCAGGAGAGATTAAATAACTAAAGAGATGAAGGTGCAAGGCAAAAGGAGATGGAAATAGGACCAGTAAAGAAGCAAAAGAAAGGACTAAAGGAGATATAAATGGCAACAGCAGAATCATTACCAGTACCTGCTCCCTGAAGAAATAGGAATAGTGATTATGGTCTGAAATTGTTGAACTCAATGTAGAGTATTGAAGCTAAACGTTGGCTATATAAATGGAAATCTTCCTTTTTTATTTTGTGTTTTCCTTGCTATGTAATTCATCCAGCAGAAAATGCTAGCAATACACAAAGGTTCAGCCTGTGTTCAAAAGAGAAAAGGGAATAAATTTTACCCAGCCCCCAATCAAAGGGAGTACTGGGCCAATGAACATAGCTATACTGTGGGCCTGGGTCTCTTTGAACATAGCTCCCCTCAAATGAACCTACCCTAATAGAGGTTAAAAACAATCAGGATTCAACAGTAGTTCATGCTACAAATAATCTAGATCATCACTCTTCCCTCTCACTGTCATTAACTTCGACATATCTTGCATGCAAACGTTGCAAAATTAAATTAACACCAGGTTGAGGAAATCCTGTTCACTTTAAATGTACCACATAGCTTCCAGATAATTTTGCATTCACTTGCCATTTCTTGTATGCTATTGTTGCCAGAGATGCTGAGTGCAGAAAGTTGCACAACTTACCACTCCACATGAAGTTTCATGTTATCCAGTGGCAGCTAACTGCTCACTGGGTGAAGGTGATCTCATGATAACATAATGTGGATTGAGGCCCATTAGCAAAATGGAATTGATTATGATACAGTTAAATACTGCTCTAGCTTTGTATGCTAGACTATGGCCTGTTCAGTAAGGTAGTAAAATAGAACCTCCATCGATGAGGAACCAGTGCTGAGTACAACTTACTAAGCCAAAGTTAAACCGAAATACTTTCTTTCACAATATGTAAGAAGTTCAGCAAATGACAAATCACTGTTGGATCTAGTAATGGGAAATAATATAGAGCAGATAAGAGAAGCTCAAGTAGGGAAATAGCTAGGTAGTAGCGAACACAATTTAATAATGTTTAAAATAATGATTGAATATGTTAAAGACAAAGTAATCAATTTAACAACAGTTAATTTTAAGGGGATAAGGGTGGGACTAGGGAAAGTCAACTGGAACAACATTGATAGATGAATGGATAGAACAGCAGTAGGGAATATTAAAAATAGAGGTCAGGGGAACCATATTCCATTAAAAAGAACAAAATAGCCATTAATGAAATATTGTAGATGAATAAAGAAATAAGGTCAAAATAATATTAAAGAAGTAATGTATTCTAAGTACTTGGCAAGATAGGATGTTGAGACAGAATATAAAGAAGTTGGCTCTTCACAGTAGACCCAATGTTGTGTGATGCTAGTGTCATTATCAGTATAACAAGCATCAAGGCAAACACAAAGAGAGGCTAGATGTTAGAGTGGAGCTTTGATACTATGAAGTCCTACTTTAATAATTCATGCCTGACCATAACTAGTCCACATTTATTAACCAACACTGGAACATTGGTTACAGCCTCATGACATCAGGTATCATGGGAGTATTTTTTTTGTCTATAGCATTTTAGCACAGCAGTTCAGGAATGTGAAAAATAAAAAAAATACCACTTATGTTTCCACTTGTGGAGGAGACCAAAAGTGGGAATATAAATATAAGAGTCACTATTAAATCCAAAAGGGAATTCAGGAGAAACTTCTTTACCCAGAGAGTGGATAGAACTTACTGTCACGTGGAGTGGTTGAGGCAAATAGCATAGATGCATTTAAGGGAAAGCTTACATGAGGGAGAAAGAAATAGAAGGATATGCTGAGAGGGTGAAATGAATAGAAGACGTGAATGGATCATACCATTGGCATGGACCATTTAGGCAGACTGAGCTGTTTCTGTGTTGCACATTCTATGTAACATAATGTATTCCTCTCCTTAATAGTAAGATCTAATGATATAGTCCATGAACTGAGATTAAGCAAACATATTCTATGAAAACTATGGAGGTATAAATTGAATTTCTAATGGACTCATTTTTATTCAGTAGCTTAATTAATGTTCATTGTTTCATGATCTTATTGCCTTCTCTGTCAGCATTTTACAGAGCTGGGTAACACAAGACAATGCACTATGCTTTTGTCATAGGATTGTGGGAGCACCTTCACCACATGGATTGCAAGAAGAGACCCCATATCACCTTCTCAAGGGTGACTAGGAATGGGCAATAAATGCTGACCTTGACACATCTGAGAAGGAATAATAATAAAAACTCAAAAAGGTGCTAAACAAACCAGTTTTCGGGATTATGGGGCAATCATTACCTGGAATAGTTTGTAGATCAATTCTTGACAGACCACTTTTTTAATGAAAACAGAATTACCTGGAAAAATTCAGCAGGTCTAGCAGCATTGGAGGAGAAGGGTCATGAGGACTTGAAACGTCAGCTCTTTTCTTCTCCGCCAATGCTGCCAGACCTGCTGAGTGTTTCCAGGTAATTCTGTTTTTGTTTTGGATTTCCAGCATCCGCAGTTTTTTGTTTTTATCACTTTCTTAATGAGTTGCTTGCTTTGAAATATTTAACGATATACAGTTCAAATCACCCTCTCCTCCCACCACACAAATTTTCCAATCTCACACTCTTGTCAAGAAACCTTATACACATCACATGTTTTATAAATTTAGCCATGATTTGTACAATTTTTCAGAAAATGAGGCATAATCACACATAGTCATTTTCACCCACCTCTTAGTGCTATGATAGCAGCCAGTGAATAACTTATGTGGTGAATGACTTGGGTAAATATTAAGAGGTGGATGATTGTGGAGATGGACCTCCACTCCAATGTTCAGGGGTATAAAGTTATTGCACAACTTTTCCAAATTCTTTGTTAGCTTAAGTGTCAGCCTTTGCTCAGTGTTAGTTCTCTGATCTCTGAATTAGAAGATTGTGGGTTTAAACCTCACTCCAGAGTCTTGAGCGCATAATCCAGGCTGAAACTCCTGTGCAGTTAAGATGGAGCATCGCATCGTTGGAGGTGCTATCTTTTGGATGAGAAGTTAAGGGGGATCTATTTGGCATTCATACAGATGTGATCCTATTCGAGGACAGTCAGAGAAGTTCTCCCCAGCGTCCTATCTGACATTTGCTGTTCTATTAACACCACTAAAACAGACTATCTGATCAGTTAACTCATTGCTGTTTGTGGAACTTTGCTGTGTGCAAGTTGGCTGGCTATAGTGAGAACACTTCAACAGTACTTCATTGGCTTTGGAGTATGTCCTGTACATGTGAAAGGTGCAATATAAATGTAAGAGGTTTTGTTTTTATTCTTTGAAATTTTCTATTTATATATCCCATATGCCATCAGTCGCAGAATAACTGAAGGAGGTGGCTTGCCATGATAAATCAACAGCTCCATTGTCATTGTATCATGCAACACTACCAGGATGGTGGAAACAGAATTAGAATCATCCTAGTCTTCTTTCATCTAGCAATTCCTGTGTTCCTCATTCTAATGTATAATTAAAAGTTGAATATCTCTTCTGGAAAATTTGGAAGTTAAAATACCTTGGGGTCAGTTTTCACTTTAACTGCTAGCTGGATCCTGGGATGGATTGGTTGCCAACAGGAACAACATTTGTGTGAGATATGAGAAAAGGTGGCTTACCACTACTGCCCATTCACCTCATTGTCATCTCTGGGTCCATTAACATGAAATGCAGGAATATTTCTCGCAGATGGTCACCCTCAAAAGTAGTATGTTCAAGACAATTTCTTAGTTTCAGATTTTATGGTCAAGGCTGCGATTTTATGAGATGAATCCATAAGAATCCATAAGACCATAAGACATAGGAGCAGAAATTAGGCCATTCGGCCCATCAAGTCTGCTCCGCCATTCAATCATGGCCGATAAGTTTCTCAATCCCATTCTCCCACCTTCTCCCCGTAACCTTTGATCCTCTTACCAATCAAGAACCTATCTATCTCGGTCTTAGAAAAACTCAATGACTTGGCCTCCACAGACTTCTGTGGCAATGAATTCCATAGATTCACCACTTTTTGGCTAAAGAAGTTTCTCCTCATCTCTGTTCTAAAAGGTCTTCCCTTTACTCTGAGGCTGTGCCCTCGGGTCCTAGTCTCTCCTACTAATGGAAACATCTTCCCCACGTCCACTCTATCCAGGCCTTTCAGTATTCTGTAAGTTTCAATCAGATCCCCCCTCACCCTTCTAAACTCCATCAAGTATAGACCCAGAGTCTATGAAGCTAAAGAGTGAATGAAATATTGATGTAGCTTTACAGTTTTTCATTCCTTTTATTTCTGCATAAAACATTGTGTCCCATCTTCAAACTGCGAACTGCTGAAGGGAAACATTAAAAAAAAAGATAAAATGGTTCACATTTTTCTGTCCGTGACTGTGCAGAGACTCCGTATATTAATAGTCTCTCTGTTTGCAATATTGATTAAATGTGCTGCTGCTCTTGGTTGGTGATTAGTTCAGGTGCAAATCAGGCTCAAAAATCAGAAGCATTTATCATCTTATGCTGGTGATATTTTCAGATGCAAGCATGTCACTCGCCTTTGAGTCAGAAAGGGTTCAAGACGCACCAGAGAACTGAGCACAAAAATCCAGACTAACACTCCCAATGCTGTACTGAGAGAGTGCTGCTCTGTCGGAGGTGCCGTCTTTTGGGTAAGACATTACACTGAGGCCCCGTCTTCCCTTTTCAAAATGGATGTAAAAGATCCCATGCATTATTTGAAAGAGGAGCAAGGGAGTTGCAGTTCCTATAACTGGAGGCCAATACACAATGTGTTTTACACTGAAGCGATAAGTCGAAATCCTAGCCTTTAATATCTATTCCTTTACTTGGTGAGGAAAGCTATATTCGGATGTGCAACTTCTTAAAAATTCGTTCGCAGGATGTGACTTTCACCGGAAAGGCCAATGCTTATTGACTATCCTTAGTTGCACTGACCAGATGATGGTGGATCTTCTTGAATTTTATTGGTTTGATTCAACTCAATAGGTTGCTAGTCTACTTCAGTGGGAAGTTAAGAGTCAACCCTAGTGAACACATAAAGGTCAAACTAGGTTAAAATAAAAGCAGGGGTCCTTCCCTAAAAACCAATCATGAACCAGTTTGAATTTTACAGCAATCCAACCATTTCCTGAACACTCTTATTTAGTTCATAATATTTATTGATATGGAGAATTTAGATTAAATTTCTAATGTGTTATTATAGGGGAGGTGAGAGTGACTGCTCTTGACATCAAGGCAGCATTTGACTGAGTGTGGCGTCAAGAAGCCCTAGCAAAACTGGAGTCATTAGGAATCAGGGAGAAAACACTCCACAGGTTGGAGTCAAACATAGCACAAAGGTCAGTCATCTCAGCTTCAGGACATCACTGCAGGAGTTCCTCAGGGTTCCTCAAGGTAGTGTCCTCGGCCCAACTATCTTCAGCTGCTTCATCAATGACCTTCCTTCCATCATAAGGTCATAAGTGGGGATGTTGCTGATGATTGTATAATGTTCAGTGCATTTGCAACTCCTCAGATACTGAAGCAGTCCATGTCCAAATGCAGCAAGACCTGGACAATGTCTACACTTGGACTGACAAGTGGCAAGTAACATTTGCGTTACGCAAGCGCCAGGCAATGAACATCTCCAACAAGAGAAAATCTAACCATCGCCCCTTGACATCCAATGGCATTACCATCACTGACTACCCCGCTATCAACATCCTAGGGGTTATCATTGACCACCAACTGAACTGGACTAGCCATATCAATACTGTAGCTACAAAAGCAGGTCAGAGGCTAGGAATCCTGCGGTGAGTAACTCACCTCCACCCTCCCCAAAGACTGTCTACTATCTACAAGGCACAAGTCAGGAGTGTAGTGGAGTATTCTTAACTTGCTTGGATGAATGCAGCTCCAATAACACTCTAGAAGCTGGACACCATCCAGGACAAAGCAGCCTGCTTGATTGGCACCCATCCATAAATATTCACTCCCTCCACCACCGATGCACAGTGGCACCTACAATATGCACTACAGGAACTCACCAAGGTTCCTTAGGCAGCACCTTCCAAACCCACAACTACTACCATCTAGAAGGACAAGGGCAGCAGACATGTGGGAACATCACAACCTGGAAGTTCCCCTCCAAACCACTTACCATCCTGACTTGGAACTATATTGCCATTCCTTCACTGTTGCTGGGTCAAAATCCTGGAACTCTGTCCCTAACAGCACTGTGGGTGTACCTACACCATATGAACTGCAGCGGTTCAAGAAGGCAGCTCACCACTACCTTCTCAAGGGCAATTCGGGATGGGCAATAAATGCTGGCCCAGCCAGCAACACCCACATCTCATGAATGAATAAAAATGAAAGTAAACAAGATACCAAAGTTGTATTATTTCCAGGCTTTTTAAACTTAATTGTAGGATTTGAGCACATTTTCCAGCTAGATTATCAGTTTACCAATCTGAATTGCAAATCCAGTAACATAACCTTTACACTATTCTATCCACCTTACAGAGGTTTATCTAATTAGACTAGGAAGAATTTTCTTTTATTTTATGTTATAATATTGATTTGATGTTAAGTGCTATTGATAATGGTTATTTTCCCAATGTTAAAGCATTTTCTTTTGATTTAAAATTAAAAAGTAACTGGGCAATGGGTAGTTGGAAACATTAATGAGGCTCTAGATTGAGGCTTAAAGACATAGAGCTCATAAGAGAGAAAATAAAGAGTGTCAGTGAGTTCTGGCATTATCAACTTGTAATCCATAATGGAGACAGAGCTGCATTTTTTATAATATGTTGACAAATAGGTATAATAGCACTTTGTTCATTCATTTACTCGTGAAATAACTCAGTCTCATGCTTTATGATCAAACATATCTCACTAGGATGCTTTTGAGTTCAACTTCTAAAAGTTGGTAGAAAACACATGCTGATAATATCTAGTATGCTATCACTTAATTAGATGTTAATTAATAAAGATGTGCTTCAGATGATATGGAACTTGATGTCCACCGAGAGGAGTGAACCATGATATTGAGTCAATTAAATTATTTAGCACAGGTCAGCAGCAGTTGCAACAATGACCAAAGGTTCTGAAGGAAGCCTATCCAATTTGAAACCAAATAACAGAAATTGCAATAAATTTGAATGAAAACTTCCATTTATGCAGAACTCTCAAGGTCAAAAGATTGATAGAGGTGAAAGGATTAAGCCAATCTATCCTAGCTCAACAGTTCAGAAAAAAAAACTTGCATTCCCTCTTCATGGGTAGAATTGTCCCAGATTTGCACTAAATGCAGTAGCGGGTGGGTAATGTGACACTATGGCATGAAAAGCTATCATTGCAGCCAGCAGGTAAAACAACTTTTTAACCATCGTATGCAATGGCGGTATTTCATACCGTATTATCCCAAACCCACTGCATTAATCATGCATCCCTGGGAAACACACCATTTCCATGGCAGGCGGGCCCTCATTCGCTCGCTACCTCATCACCTCGCCGGGCACCATATTTAAAGTCCAGCCGCAGGCACACCTCTCAGTGCTCCCAGCCCATGGCTGCTGCAAAGAATCTGGCCACAGGATGGGCAGTAACTTCACTAATCTGGCTTGAGAGGCGGTGGCAGTGATAGTCAGCGCCAACACCCTTCAAAAGAGGACCGACACCAAGTGTCGCAAGAGGATGAATGATCTCCTCTCTTCTGCCAGGGTAAGTCACTCTTCCCATCACTCTCAATTCACACTCACAAACCCATTGCATATCCATAGGATCCCACTCACTGCCTGTTCAAGGGACAGCACCATTCAATCTCTCGCACACACCTTCATTGTCCTCATCCCGTCCATGTGACCTCTCACCACCCACACAGGCATACTTATCATCTGGCCTGGCTGGTGACCTGCTTACACTCTCTCCATCTCTATTCATGCAGGACAAGCTGGCACACAACAAGGGGGAGAGGTTGCAGACCAGTGGAGGAATGCCTGAAATTAAGGTACTCATGGACTTTGAAAACAGAGCCATCCAGCTGACCGGTGAGGAGCTGGACTGTTCCTGCGCTGAGGTTGAGGTTGGCCGGTGCTCTACCAAGTGAGCAGCAGTACAACACCCATCAAACAACCGTGCTGTGAGTGATGTGTCCTGTTTCACAGGCCACTCTCACACACTAATTATCTCTCCTTGCTTCCTCAGACACATCTGGGAAACAGCCAACGGAGTCCACGACCCAGGGCCTCCAGTCAAGCCCTGAAGAAACCTCTGAGAGGAATCTGTAGGTACCCTTGAAGTCCCATCACAGCGCTCGTCCACACCCTCCACCAGTGCAGAGACACATACCTCGGTGGTCCCTAGCTTTACAGAAGCCTTGGGATCACAATCTGGTGAGCGCACCACACTTTTTGATCCACAGCAGGCAATGGGCGGGACTTCCCTGGCATCTGGTACTCGGAGGGCTGCTGGAGGCCAGAAATTTGCTGAGTCCGAGTCAGATAATGAGCCTCTGGACTTGATGATGTCACAGTTGCTGGAGCTGCAAAGACAAGTTTGGGAACATTAGGAAGGGATGTCCGCTGCGCTCCTCAGATTGCAAGGCACAGTGGAGGAGCTCATCCACTTTCAGGCTGAGATGATAGTGCTGGCATGCCAACAGAGTGATGTCAGCACTGGTAGGATGGTGACTGCCATGGTGACCTTGGTTCAGGAGGTCGCTCCTGCACTGCTGCACAGGCTCAACTCCATCGCTGAGGGCCTAGTTGGTGACCAAAAGTATATACGCGAGAGGGGTGCAGGGCAGCTCAATCTCGCTCCAGCTGCCCCTTCTCCTCAAGGAATCAGCCAGGGGCCCTTGGGCACACATGGGGAGGAGGGTCAGCAGGTGTCCCCCCGGGGCCATCCATCCAGGTGACTCCGGGAGTGTCCGGTCCATCCGAATTCCCCCCGTCATATGATCTCAGCATTTGCAGCTCCACCAGGCTGAGGAGGGTGCCACTGCCACACAGCAGGACCCTAAAAGCTGGTTAGGGCCCTCCAGGTCTCGGCCCTCCAGAGGACGCCTGCCAAGCTCATCATGGACAGGGTGTCACAGTCAGCAGGCCACCTCCACCTCCGCTGTGGATGTCCGGGGAGCACCGAGATGTAGTGGTACGGTTAGGAAAGTTAAGAAGATGCAGCCTGGACACGGGTGTTAATAACTTGTACAAACTGTTCACCATTGTCAATAAACTCCCAAGAATGTCTCCCTGCCTGTGGCTCCTTGTTCTGATGAGCAGTGTTCTTGTCACTCAGAGTGAAACCTTTCTGCACAAGATAAAGGCAGGTGTCTCAGTCCAGGGCCTCTTCCCTGTGTCTGTGCAGCCTTCAGACCAAAGTGATGGTCCGGCCTCACACTCCCTGGACATATTACCGATGCCTGCACCTCGATGGTGCTTATCGTTGCTGCCAGAAGGTAGTGGGCAGGTGCCACAGAGTTCTCTCATTCTGTCTGTGTGCTCTCAGCACCTTTAAGGTGGGGCTGGCCCCCATCTCATCAGCATCTGTGACCAGTGATGCTGTGCTCCTGAAAGGATCATTTGCTGAAAGTGAACAAAGGATCAGATCCTTTTAAAGTTTCATGGCTGTGTCTCTATGATATGACCCTAATCACAGAGCACAAGCAAGCTGCCCTTGACCAGACAGGAGTTAGACATTCTCAGAGGCTATGTGAAGATCTATGGAGTGTCCTCACTGCATGTCATCATCATCCTCCTGAGATCGAGTGACTATTAGGGCCTCCACTGCATGTCCATGACAGGAGCATTCTCACAGAGGGTATTCGCACTGTCATAAGCCAGACTGAAGTCAAATGTTCACAGATGCAATGTGAGGATCTACAGTGCCACCTGACTACATGTTGTCATCATCATTCTCCACAAATCTTGCAGTTATGAGAGCCTCCCGAGCACACGTGCCTCGTCTGACCAATCCGAGGGCATCATCCCTGTCATCGTTGCCTTCGAGGACCTCTTTACCTTCATCTCTGTTGGCATCCCACACATCGGAGAAGATGTGCAGCTCCTCCATCTCCTCCTCAGCCAGCTCCTCTCCCCATTGCAGTGCCAGGTTGTAAAAGGCGCAGGAGACAATGATGATGATGTTGTTACCCTCTGTGGACAGTATTGCAGGGCTCCATCAGACTGGTCCAGGCACTGGAACCTCACTTTCAACATCTTGATGGTTTGCTCCACCAGGTTGCGAGCTGCAGCATGAGCCTCATTATAGCGTCGCTCTGCTGCAGTCTGAGGCCACTGCATGGTCAATTTAGCAAAGAGATTATACAACGTGCCCAGTCAACTAACCGTTCTGCAGTCTAGTAAAACACTCATTACTTTACAGTCTGTGCCCGAGGGGTGAAAAGCTCTGGAGCGCTTGGTGGCATAATCCGGCTTATAATGAGATGCAGATGTACTACAATGAGGTTCCCAACATCCAATGGCAGGAAACACGGCTCACCATTAGTGGGCAGAGTGGATGATTGCAAACTGTTTTCATGACATTGTGAAAACAATTTTTGGCCTTCTCTCCATATTGTCTGCTCACACCACCAAACATGCCCGGCACCAGTGGGCACGGATGATTCACCCCGTGTCGTCAACTGGAGGAGGAAGTTCTTCACTCAGGGATGGTGAATCTTTTCTCCGCCCCGGAGGGCTGTGGAATCTCAATCATTGAGTGTGATCAAGGCAGAAATTATAGATTTCTGGAGACTAATGATGTCAAGGGATATGGAGACGGTGTGGGAAAGTGATGCTGAGGTAGATGATCAAGCCATGATCTAACTGAATGGTGGAACAGGCTCGATGGGCTGAATGCCTTACTCCTGTTCTTATGTACTGACAGAAACGTGAGTTTATTCTCCATTTCCATCTCCCTGACCCTTGCAAATGTCAATCACTCTGGATAAGAAAGTAATCCCTGACATCTATGCTAAATTAACTTTTCACCAACTCTAGAGATGTCATTGCATTACTGGGTGTATTCAGTAGATTACCAACCAGTGGGAAAGACATGGAGGAGGAAATTTTCATGGAGATTACAGTGAGATGCAAGAGTTATAGAGTAATGATAATAGGAGACTTTAATAAACCTGATATGGACTGGGAAAGTAATAGTGTAAAGGACAGAGAGAGAAGCATTTCTGAGGTGTGTCCAGGAGAATTTTCTGGATCAGTATGTTTCTGGCCCAGTGAGGAAGGAACGTTGGACTTGGCTCTGGGGAATGAAATAGATCAAATTGGTCAAATGTCAGTATGGGAACATTTAGGGAACAGTGATCACATTATTGTAACTTTTAGATTGAAAATGGAAAAAGACAAAGAGCAATCTAAAGTAAAAATACTTAACTGGAGGAGGGCCAATTGTAATGGGTTGAGAATGGACTTGTCCCAGATAAATTGGAGTGGAAGATAGGCAAACTGTACTGGAACAATGATCTGCCTTTAGACAGGAGGTGGTTTGGGCGCAATCAAGGCACATTCCCATGAGGAAGAAACGTATGTCAAACAAAGCCAGATCTCCTTGGATGAATTAAGAGAACAAGGCCCAGACCTTCCAAGGAGCGGCAATCATTGATGGTTGGCACTCCACTCGAAAATTTCTTGTCTCGACACAGTTCTGCATTTTTCTGGGACTTTCTGAGTCTGGCTTTTCCAGAAATGCGGATTGCAGCGTCCATCAGAGAACTTTGTCAAAGCAGAATAAAGCTGGGGAAGACAGGACATGCCCCCTTTTTACTGCTGCATGGCGAATTTAAATGTCCAGTTTTTGAATCTTAATGAATGGATGAGTGAAAGGTGAATGGAGTGTTGGGTGGGTAGGTGGGTAAATGGGTATGGTAGGTGCGGTGGGCAGGATGGGTGATTCAGGTAGGTATGTAGGTGGATGATTTGTTAGGTGGGTGAGTAGTTAGGTGGATAGAGTGGTAGGTGGGTGAGGTGGGTAGGTAGGTGAGGTAGGTAAGTGGGTAAGGTGGGTAGTTGGGTTAAGAGGTACTTGGGGGAATGAGCGAGTGATTGGGGTGGGGTGAGGATGGGGGGTCAGTTCTGGAGTTACCCAGGGGTTTGACTAGGTTTTAAACTGTCCAATATTTTCCGGGTAACTAACCAGCTAAGCACATCTAGCTCTTGGTCAGAGACATTTGCACAAGGCCCCAAGGAGCAAGGGAATCGGCCATTAGAAGTTCAAACTTCCTAGGCAATTCCTATATAGGTCAATAGATCAGGACTTCCGCAGAGTCCTGGTGCACATCTTAGTTTGTACATTCGGTCTCTGACAATGTGGATGTTATGAGCTGTTGTCATGTTTTGATGAGGTTTCACTTACTCTAAGTTTGACTTGAAGATAGTCAGTGTATAGCTTTTCTTGAAACTATTGACTTAGAACTATTTACAAAGACCTCATGGTAAGTACATGGCTCTATGAACACAGATTGTTCTGTGTCATGTTCCCTTGGAGCCTTTTAGTCATCTGACCCTGATATCATGCTTACATCATCATTAACATCATTATCTCATTAACATAACCATTAACCCTTTACTCTAGGCTGGAGATCGGAAGGTTTGGCTAAGAGAGTGAAATGAAGCAGAAGAACTGAGTGTATGACAGATGTTAGGTTGATAATACAAGTGAGGACCAGACTGTCTATAGAATGTTCAGAGAAGTGAAAAAATAAATAAGAGAAGCAAAGAGAGAGTATGAGAAGTTACTGGGAGCTAACATAAAGGGGAATCTTAAAGTCTTCCATAGGTATGTAAATAGTAAGAGGATGAATGGTGCTGATTCAGCACCAAAAAAATGGAATCAATGGATGGCTGAGGTACCAAATGACCACTTTGCCATGTCTTTACCAAAGAAAAAGATATTGGCAAAGTTATAGTGAAGGAGGAAGTCATTGAGATATTGGATGGGCCAAAAATTCCTAAAGATGAGGTTTTAGAAAGTCTGGCTGTACTCAGAGTTAATAAATTACCAGAACTAGAAGGGTTGTATGCATAAATACTGAGAGAAGCAAGGGCAGAAATTGCAGAGGCACTGGCCATAATATTCCAATCCTCCTTAGCCACAGGGATGGTGTCCTTTATTTAAAATAGGGTGTAATGATAAACCCAGCAACTATAAGCCAGTCAGTTTAACCTCAGTGGAGGGAAAGCTTTCAAAAATGATTGTTAATTTTATCAAGAACAGCCACTTGGACAAGGGTGGATTAATTAAAGAAAGTCAGCACAGGTTTGTTAAAGGCAAATCACATTTAATTAACTTGTTTGACCTTTTTGATGAGGTAACAGAGGGCTGATGAGGCAAATGTAGTTGATGTGGCTTCCAAAAAGCAATTGATATTGTTCCATGTAATAGCTTGTCAGAAAAGTTGAAGCCCATAGAATAAAATAGACAGTGGAAGGATGAGTGTAAAGTTGGCTGAGTGACAGGAACGCGAGAGCAGCAGTGAACCATTGTTTTTCAGACTGGAGAATTATATATATTAGTGTTCCCAGAGGTCCAGGACCACTGTTTTTCTTGATATATACTGAAGTCTTAGAGTTGGGTTAAAATTTGCAGGTGACACAGAACTTGGTAGTGTTGTGAACCATGAGAGGGATGATGATAGACTTCAAGAGGATATAGACAGGCCAGTGGAGCTGGCAGACAAGTGACAGATGAAATTTATTGTAGAGAGATGTGGCTTTCAAAAGGGAATTAGATAAACAACTGCAGATAGAAAAAAATTGCAAGTCTACAGGGAAAGGGCAGGGGAGTGGAGCTAGTTAAATTGCTCTTGCATGGAGCAGCATGACAAGGACATGAAGGGTGTAGTGGCCTCCTTCTGTACTGTAACCATTCTATGAACCTTGAGTTTTGTCTTTTTCGTGAAGTGGTGCCCTGAATTTAACTGATCGACACTATTCAATAATACCTTTCACACTTCTGTAAGGCTCCCTTTGGCTGCCTCTTTTTAAAGCCAATGAGCTTTAATGCCTCAAGACTTTCCTCACAACTCTAATTTATATTGCCTGGGATCAGCTTGATATCAGAAGAGACTGGTATTCAGACTGTCTGTAGATGACAATAAGCCTCACTT
The DNA here is from genome assembly GCF_017639515.1 of Carcharodon carcharias. Classification (NCBI taxonomy): domain Eukaryota; kingdom Metazoa; phylum Chordata; class Chondrichthyes; order Lamniformes; family Lamnidae; genus Carcharodon; species Carcharodon carcharias. Next base: position 17,119,839 of record NC_054468.1, on the reverse strand, counting down.
TTTGGGGCATGTGTATCAGAAATTGACAGGTGCACTTCCCCAAATTTCTGTTGACTAATTCTAAATTTGGGATACAATTTAAATTGAATAGGTAGGCAGCCATACTCATGATTTTCTTAAATGGGCCTTCTTTGGTTCATTTATGAGGATGCCTGTTTGTAAAACCTTGTATCTCAGGAATCAGGGTGTAAGTCAGAAATGTGATGAAATAAGCTCTACTTGCCTGGCTGTGTGCAACTCCAACACCACTCAAGAAGCTTGACACTATCCAGGACAAAGCAGCACGCTTGATTTGCACCTACCCAACCAATATTCATGATAGCAGCAGCAGTGTGTACCATCTGCACGATGCACTGCAGGAAATCACCAAGACTCCTCAGACAACACCTTCCAAACGTATGACCACGACCATCTAGAAGGGCAAGGATAGCCAATACATGGGAACACCACCACCTGGAAGATCCCGTCTCCCCCCCGAGACACACACCGTCCTGACCTGGAAATATGTCGCCATTCCTTTACTGCTGTTGGGTCAAAATCCTGGAACTCCCTTCCTAACAGCACTGTGGGTGTACCTACACCGCATGGACTGCAGCGGTTCAAGAAGGCAGCTCACCACCACCTTCTCAAAGGTAATTAGGGATGGGCAATAAATGCTGGCCCAGCCAGGGGGGCCAACGTCCCATGAATGAATATTAAAAACCTCAGAGGCACATCCAGTGTGATCACGTTGGCACAACTTAACTGCTGCAGATCCTCTCTTGGGTTTGGAATATAGGAACATAGCCGTTTAGCCCCTTGGGCCTATCCTGCCATTTAACTCAATGATGGCTAAACTGTATCTTAACTTCATCTAACGCACCTTGGCTCTGTAACCCCTAATACACTTGCCTAACAAAACTCTATCAATCTCAGCTTTGGTATTTTCATTTGACTTCCAACCTCAACAGCTTTTTTGAGGACACAGCTTGAAATATCCACTTGCTTTAGCATAAAAGGCTGTTTAGCAAAATTGAGGCTAATGGAATAGGAGGATCAGTACCCAATTGGATAAAAAAAAATGGCTCTATCAGAAAACAGCAAGTTGTGGTAAATTGTTATTTTTCAGACTGCAGGATGACAGATAGTGGTATTCCCTGAGGGTCCATGCTAGGACCACTGCTTTTTTTTTTGCTATGTATTAATGTCTTGGGCCTTGGAACACAGAGCAGAATTTCAAAATTTGCCAATGATACCAAACTTGGAGGAGTAGCAAATAGTGAGGGTGTCATATAAATGCCTCCAAGATAGGCCAGCAGAATGGGTAGGCAAATGGCAGATGTAATTTAGTGCAGAGAAGTGAGGCATTTTGACAGAAAGGATAAGGAGAGGCAATATAGGCTTAATGGCACATTTCTAAAGAGTGTATAGGAACAGAGGGTTGCACGTGCATTGGTCTTGGAAGGTGGCAGGTTATAATGAGAAAGTGGTTGGAATGTGGGATATTGGGCTTCATAAATAGTGGCACTGAGGACAAAGGCAGGGAAGTTATGCTGAGCCTTTGAAAAGCTCTGGTTAGGCCCCAACTGCAGCATTGTGTCCAGTTCTTATCACCACACTTTAAGAAGGATGTGAGAGTCCTTGAGGGGATACAGACGAGATTTACCAGAATGGTTCCAGGGATGGGAGATTTTAGTTACAAGGTCAGCTTCCCTTGGAGTAAAGGAGATTGATGGGAGATTTGACTGAGATTGGCAAGATTATCACAGGTTTGGATAAGCTAGGCATGGAAAAGCTGTTCCCATTAGCTGATGGTACACAAATTTAAGATTTTGGGCAAGAGATCCAGGGGGAATGTGAGGAGGAACTTTTTTTATGCAGCAAGTGATAATGACCTGGAACACACTGCCCACAAGGGTGGTGGAAGCAGAAACAATGACTTTGAAAGGAAGTTGGATGGGCACTTGAAGGAAATAAACTTGCAGGGCTACAGGGATAGAGCGAGGAATGAGAGCTCTCCTCTCTCCTCCTCCCTAGTTTGCTTTTCGGGCTTCCTGCATGGCCAGTCTGCCGCCTTCCGCTGTTTGAATACCAGCGATGGCAGGATGAAGCCTTTCAGTGGGCATTAATTGCCTACACAAGGGCCTCAATTGGTGTCAGGGCAGGAAGGACGTCCAAGAGACTTCCTGCTCCAGACTTAATCGGAGCAGGGGTGGCAGGGTCCCCACTCACTACCCGATTAAATGCTGTGCCCTGAGCCGCTCATACATTGACCAGCTCCCTTTGGTCCAGAATTGTTCCCATGGTCTGGAGAAGGGCCAATATGGTGCCAATGTTTAAAACAGGCACTAAGTCAGAACACAAAGTTTACATCCCCACTTAATTTATAGGCAAATTGTTAGAGGGGTTGTTAGAGACGCACGGTAACACCACTGTGATAAAGAATAGGTTATTAAGAGCATGTGGTCCTGGAAAGGATGGTCATGTCTCATCAGCCTGGTCGAACCTTCTGCTGAAATTACAAGGTTGAGGAAAGCTAGTGCAGTCAACATCGTTTTTCTCGATTCTTGAAATGCCTTTGGCAAGACGCCACAAAAGAGTCTACTAAATAAGGATGGGGCATGAAGGATTCTTGGGCAGATGTTGGATTGGATAAGGAATTGGTTTATTGGTTGCATTCTCAAAGACATAGGTAGTCGTTATCGGTTGTTTTCCTGGGGACCGGTCAACAGAAAGATCCCATGTGTTAGGACCTGAACGAAGGTGTTGAGGATACCTTCTATAAGTTGATGGATCACCCAATGATATTTATGGATGTTAAGACATTTGATGAAAAAAGCAGAATATTGTAACTCGCACAGTTTGCATTATGAAGGTTTAATTCCCTCAGGGTGTTTGCAGGTGACTATTTATATTGGGTGTATTATGCACACAACAGTCTCAGCTATAATAAGTCTAAATATAAAGAACAAATATAATTAGAACATCCTTGTTGGAGCAAAGACATGTAACAGTGGCATGTAGTTGTTTGGTGTTAGATCCAGTTACTACACGTTACATTTTTCCTTGGCCTACTAATTATTTCTCGACTCTGGTCCTTGCCAAATATTCTTCAAACTGAGCGATATGCTGTTAGGTGCCAACCCTCATGTCACAATTAGATCACTTTCTATTTAAGAGCAAATAAAGTTGCATTGTTCCTGTTCCCTCTTAAACATGTTTACAAGAGGAAAAAATCAATCGCATTTTAAATTGCTGTTTGTCCTTTCCATTAGATTGAGTCCTGAGAGCGATTACAACCATTTATATTCAATGCTTGTATCCAGTTACATATCCAGAATTCTCTTAGCTTTTTTTTCCACTTTTAATTTCTTCCTTCTGTTTCTCTTGGGCGATGTGCCACACTTTGAGAGGCCAGGTTGATTACATTTTTCCCCAGCGTTCATCAGTGCTCTGAAAGCAGATCTAAATGTCAAAGTGCAATATGTGGATGATTATCCGTTCAAGTGTTACTCTCTTCAAATACCACCTTCAAATTGTATCAAAATGATTGGAAAAAAGGTACCATTAGTGGCTTTTTTCAGGTAGCTGCGTTGACTCAGAGTG